>NW_019384600.1:0-2951 GCF_000671375.1 Centruroides sculpturatus | reverse complement strand
AATAAAGTAAGAAACCCCCTAGGGCCATATTAAAACTATATCAGTGATTTTAAAAACTATGTATTTAATTTTCTTTCTGTTGAAACAAATTATTGTTGATTAAAATGGAAATTTCAGAAGAATCGACAATAATTTAACACACATGAAGTATGAAAGTTCCTTTAATTATAACATTACGCACAGGGAACTGTTGACCTTTTTCTTTTTTTTCTTTTTTTAGGATCTAAATTTTCAGCTTATACTTTTCTACTTTTTATTTCCATTTGCAAATCAGCTCAATACTTTTTCTGCTATCATTTTCTGGGGTGGGCTGTAATTCTCACTGAAATTGTAGTTTTTTTAATGTAGTGTAGGACCTACAAACACTTGTCTTTTTCTTCTACCCGCAACCCCCCGTGTAAGGCTTTGCGACCCCCAGGGGGTTCGCAACCCACAGGTTAAAAAAACACTGCTATAATGGAATAATATAATTAGTGCCTCTAGTAAGGGATTATCCTCTTTGCCAGCTACATATCCTTGGGACTTCAGTTCCTCAATTCATACTTCCATAACGGTTAGAAAATCTTCTGCCTTCAAACTGTTCCTGGTGAGCAGAACTCTCGTGTGTATGTACCTCTCTACAAGGACGATTATCACTTTTATCAACAACTCTCTTTTTACTCCAGGTAATTACAACAATGCACAATTTCATGTGAACTCTCTCTTTCTTGTGAAAGCAATGTGTTTATCTCTGTTTTGTCCTGCTATATTGGAACATGTAATTTCGTTGACAAATAAACAGGTATTAGTTAGTTAATCTAGTAGCCGAATGACTCACTTGCCATCTAGCTGTCTCACAGACCTCCATCCGGAATCCAATCGCTTACCCACGTGAGACCAAAGTCTAACAAAAGAAAAAACAAATTGCTGTCACGGCTTATGTGTTGATAGAGACACAGTGGTGTCATCCTGACGTGACATCAAAGAGGTGCCGAGCCTCTGGTCACACTACAGTTGCCATTTTGGAGATTTTAGCTCCAGATTTACTAGTTTCTTCTTGTCTAGAGGTGAATTTGGAGGCAAGTTGTATTTAGAGGTTTGTTTCTAAAGATAATTATTTCTGAATGTTATATAAAAAAATTTTTTAGTTGTAAATTAATAAAATTCAAAACTGTAAGTAAAAGTTCATTTTAACCAACTGCCATTGGTTAAAAAGAAAAACAGTATACAGGAGACTGTAATCAAGGTTGTAGCTTTAGGGAATTTAGATATGTTAGATATGTAAAATTGGCAACTGTGACATTAAAATGCTAATAGAAAATGACATGTTAATTATTTAAATGAAATGTTTAATGTTTTAAATGATACAGTAGTTGTAGTTATTGCTATTATTTAGGTTGGTAATAAGTTTACAATTTTTGAAATTCATAACAATCGAGAAGCTTTTTAGAGATATTTTCTATCATATTTGGAGGTTTTTGGAGGTAATTTGTTCCATATTTGAAAACAAGGTTTTACACAGCATGGCAGCAGCAGTCCAATCTGTGTTTTGATGCATTATTAACAGTTGATTCAATGCTATGAAATTTGTTCATGCGCTCAATTGTATCTATTACATCAATTGTATTCATATTTAATTACATTTTTATTGTGTTTAAATTTTATTTTACAGTATGAACTTCCAATAATTCAGCAATCATCTTAATCAGACACCATTCGAGTCCTATGTACATCAGAATACTGAGATTTTACTATGTTGATTTTATACAGTATATATAACATGTATACTATACAGAGTACATAAACTAATGTAAAAAATTTCTGTATTTATTATTATTGTAATTTTAGTGTTTGGATTTATAAAATAAAATTTAAAATTATAAACAATATATGTGATTCTTAATATATAAAAAATAATTTTTTCATAGTAACAAACTTCTAAATTATGTAAGTAACATATTTACTAGACTGTATATTATTTAAAAATTAATGAACATTCATACCTTGGAGGACCTGAAGTGCATAATACAGCCAAGCAGTTTCCACATATTGATCCTCTACTATATGGATTAACTTTATGTTGCCCATTTTTAGAAGTAAATGAACCCTTTATCTGAAAAATTATATTGTTTTATTAATTACATTCTAATTACTATCCATATATTAAGAAAACTTGTAAGTATTTACTTTAACAATATATTCTTCAGAGCAAGTATATGGAATCAGTAACACCAACTTATATGGGCTTGTGTTCACCCAATTNAAACCTAGGTGTAAGGATAAAAGAGCACAGATATGATATTAGAAAAGGTTCTAATGCCACAGTATTGGCTCAAATGGCACAAACGGAAGGTTCAATAGTACGATGGGATGAAGCGGATATCCTGAAACAGATACACTCTCCGACTTTGGCAAGAACGGCTGAAAAGTTAGAAATTTATAGAAGTGTACTTAAAGGGAATTGCATCAACGCAAGAGATGCGGAGGGACTTCCTTCCGCCTGGAAGTTTGCAATTAAAAACTTAAAATAAGAGCAGGAACTTTAATAATATTTGTGGTAAAAACTCTGTATAGTTAAGTAGAAAAACTCTGTATAGTTAAGTAAGCAATATTAATATTTAGTATTAACAGTTTGTTTGTTATATTTGACTATTTTATTTTATTTTTAGTATTAGCAGCATTTGTATTAATTTTATTATTTACAAACATTAGTTGGCTATTAATAGCGTATATGTTATCGGTTATTAATATTTATATTTTGTATTTTGAACTTCTTGTTCTATTTTTGAAGTGTTCCAATTAACCTGAGGATGATCCATTGACTGGATTGAAAAAACGTTTGTTTTAAGAATAAATCTCTCAGCTAGTGATCAGGTCTTGATTTAGTTGTTTAGCTGGATATTATTTTGTCAGTATGAGTATGTTGTGAACTTGTGATGTATGCATATTTTTTTAAAATTTTATTTTATTTA
>NW_019384599.1:616660-648747 GCF_000671375.1 Centruroides sculpturatus | reverse complement strand
ACCCCTTCTTAGAATTTTTGGAAAATGCAGTATTATTATACGGTAATTGTATTTATTATTAATAGCCATATGTTCATGCTATCGTAATTACTTAAACTAATCAACACATTACCACCTTAAGCCAACATTATCTATTTATTACACACTATGTACAACTGTGTAAAGGCAAATTATTTCACAATTAGCAACAACAATTTCATTTATTTATTGTGTGGAAATAATTAATCGAACGTTGATCACTTTGATCTTCATACATTCTACGATAATACATACCAATTATAGCGCATCTTACCTGACACTTGGAAATATTTATAGTAGTTAAATTTAGACACATTCACTAAATTAAAAGCTACACCAAAGCAGAATATAAAATCATTAAGTTTACTAAGGCCTTAATTTGCAGTAATAAAAAAAGTTGACAAAACGATCACATATTACTTATATAATTATGATTTATAAGGGTTTACAGTTTTATCGACTTCACTAATCTACCCTGCAATAATATTTTGGATACGAATTAATCGCTATTAATTGACAATACATGTAGAAAAACACATAATTATCTAATTTGTACATTCTGTTTTGTTCTTTTATTAGGTATTTGATAATCTATTAAATATTGCAGATTTATCAGTTTTAATTTAAAACCTAAACTCCACTTAAAAAACTTTTAAAAGTTGCATTGATTCCATTTTTTGGGAACAATTAATTGTGTTATTTCAAAGCACACAATTAAACGCCATCAAATTTAAATTGTCAGCTTTGAGAGTTACATACTTTAAGAAGTCTGTATTGAATTAAATTGATTTAATATACAAAAACAAAAATCTACTCTACAACTTGTAATTACGTATTTTACATACACAAATGACAAGAAAGTTTATCGATCTGAAAAACAACAAATGTATTAACTAAACACTGAATTGTTTTATTTTCGACAATTAACAGATTTATGGGCTTTTCTAAAACTGTTCATTTCATCTTATGTAGCATATGATGTTTTTCCAGTTTTATTTATACAAAAGAAACTCCGATTGATCGATAATACGACAGGAATTAAAAACAATGCATGAAACGCAGTTTGAGCCGCAATTATCACAATTATTTTAACGAAAACTTTACTTAGAAACACAGTTTTGTGTAAAAGAATCAACACACCTATACCGGTTGAGAATGCGCCTTGAAATATCGGAAATCCCACATTATATAAACTGTGTTTCAATTTACCTTTTATGGTTTTATCTGACGAAGTGAAAAAAGAATAACATATGTGAGTAGGGTAATTAACACAAAACCCAATAGAAATTACTAAGAAGAACATGGAAGCGATGTCCAAGTCGACACCCCATAAAGACATATAACCCAGGGTTTGGATCGTTATAGATAAAATACACAGAGCAACGACAACCGAATACAAAATATTTGGATTAAAGAAAAGAAAAATCACAAGATTTATTAACGTCGTCATCCAAAAAAATTGAAAGACCACTTCTCTAATAACGATACTTTGCTCGACTATAGGCGATATCAGGGTATGTATAAAAACGGAAAAAGGAAATTCTTCTGCCATCGTTTGTATATCTTTTATTAATTTCGACTCCGTGATTCTATCCGAAACATTTCTTGCTAAAAGAAAGAAACGACTACAAATAATATCGGTATAATTATGATTAAATACGATATCATTCTCGTAATGTTTGGCTCCTGGAAATTTCAAAAAAACATTTCGTAAAGCATCGATAAAATCTTGTTTAGTGGATAAATCGTATCCCATAAAAGAATATTTCGCTGCTGAATGCTGTTGAAAATCTTTGAAATACTTCAACCAAGAAATATCCATATCTGCCACGTTTGGATGAGACTGGAACTTCTCCATCATGTCGTCTAATGATTTCTGAACGAATTCGTGTGAATAATCCAAAGTTTCCTTAATCACTATGTGAATAGTAAATGGATATTCAGTAAAATATTTATAATATACTCGAAATGCTCGGGTGATTTCGGAATTTTCGGGATAAACACCAAAAACATCAAAACCTTCGTTCAAAGAAATAATTCCCCATATACTAAATGATAAACTAACGACATACAAAAGTATTATAATAATCTGATTTGAGGAATAAAACAGAAACGATGCGACATTTTCCTTGAAGAATTTCATAAAAATGTCTTCCTGCTTCTCTTCTTTACAACTGTTATTAATGCCGACTTCTGGAAAATATTGAAAACAAACTTGTTGAATTTTTACCCATAAACAAGTAAAACAAATTTGATTAAATTGAAATAAATTATAAAGTTCTAACAAAAATGGAAAATTCCAAACTTTTTAAATTACTATCAGAATCATTATAATAATATTAATTTTTACTTTCTTTAAGAAGAATTCTACCATACATAATTTAACCAGCAAGGAACACTTGTGGACCTATACAGGTATCCATAGATATTCCCTAGTTCGGAGTATAAAACCGTACAGTACATGGTGCTTTTCTTCTTAAAAACAGAGTCATACAAGTCATCTATCTAACTGCGTTTTGAAAAAAATATTTGAACTGTAATGACGTGCTTTTCGATCCAAGCCGAAAGTTTGTATATAGTTAATCGGGGTTTTCTGTCCCTACGTATTCCATATCTTATCATATATGATGTTTACCTATCTATCACCGTCACCGAGATTGAGGAAAAACAGACACTGAACAGACAGGCAGAGGCCAGTGAAAACATATAGGTGTGCAATTTGGAAATTGCAGCTCAATTTAAAAAATAGCAAACTCTTTCAAAATGTATTGTAATATTCTACAATTTATTTAATATGCTCAACACCTAAAAACATTAAAAGGTACGACACTTGTTGAATAATTACATTCTTTTGATATAATACTGTATCTTATTGTATTTTGTAATTAAATGCAGCCGACAGAAAAGTGTATAGACTTGAAACGCGTATCGGCAATAAAAGATGTATAGAATGCCTTGTGTCATATGCAAATTACACTTTATTGTGTCGAAAAAACAAACTAGAACGAAGACACGATTTCAAAAGTAAAGATGGAAATGACAGGTTATTACGGAGTGAGAATATATATCTTAAGATATTTGTACACCTATGTATGTCGTTATCGAATTTTCAGTATAAGTAAATGAAAAGGTCATTGAGGAAAAGTGAAAACAATGAAATACTAATGGTAACTGCACACAAAATGTGGTTAGAATTCTTCCATAGCATAAGACTGCAATAAAACAGTAAGTCAAAAAACATATACAGACTTTTAATTCTGAGAAAAAAAATGGGTTTAATACATTTTATGCAAAGATCAAGTTTTATACTCAACAATTAATTAAAGGAATGAAAAAAATAATAATTTTGATACAGGCGACTTTTGTAGGTAGATTTTTGTGTCTAAGAACCACGAGTTTTGTTACATTACTTTAGATTGCTTTTGTGTTTTACAAATAATAAGAGTAAAATTTCATTTGTTTACTTAAAATCATTCACCGCTGCTATAAGAAGAATTTTCCATTTGAACATATTATTATATGCCATACATTCGAATATTTAGCATATAAGTACATTGTAATAATTGTTTGTTAGGAATAAATAAGAATCGTTTTTATGCTGTTTAAACAACATTTCTTTTCATTTCATACTTCTTAAACGCATACTGTTATATGTTTATATTTTTCTTGATTAAATAATGTATGTCTGATCATAACCTAATGGTAATAATTTTATGATTTTCATATTTTCATTTACTATAATTATTATTCAAAACATTACTTGTGTGGTGTGGGATAAACATCCCTTATAATAAAATTCTGCTTCATTTTCTTTCAGATTTTTTACGTTATTATTTAAAATCGACAACATAACTATCATAAAAGAAATTAATTGTAAAAGTTATATTTAATAAGTTTTACTTTACCTGAAACAGATTTATAATAAATGGGATTAAGACCGTTCTCCTCCCTGTATCCACTCAAAGCCAGACAACCTCCGAAAAACGTCAGCTGAAAGAAATACGTAAAACAGATGCACGTAGCGGCATAATAGCCGAATATTCTAATTACTGGAAATGGACAGTTCATTGCAATACAATAAGAACAAAAGTTGGTTAACGAAGTTATAGTTATGGATACTGCTGCATTAATACGTATCCTCCATTCGCTTTTCAACAGAATCACGAGTATTAGTTGTTCTCCAACACGCGATCACT
Organism: Centruroides sculpturatus; assembly: GCF_000671375.1. Lineage (NCBI taxonomy): Eukaryota > Metazoa > Arthropoda > Arachnida > Scorpiones > Buthidae > Centruroides > Centruroides sculpturatus. The sequence continues at coordinate 644,533 of NW_019384599.1, read as the reverse complement.
ACGAAAGAATCGTCCACTTCTGTTACTGAAAAACAATTTCAAAATATTAGTCACAAAATACATGTACACATTATATAACTTAATATATAACCTACCCAGGATTGCAAATGGGAGAGCAACGTTATAATATGTGCTTTCTACACCACACGCAAATAGTAATCCAAAAGAGGCAGCTACAGCCATTCCGGCTGACATGACACTGGCTACACCCATCCACGGTTTGCTTCTAATCCAACTATTAGTCATGTTACTCAGCATGCTGAAGAGACATACCACGATTATAGTCACGCTTATAAATGGTATTATCTCCTGCAAATCTGACATAACATTAACGTCAGTCGAAGCGAATGGCTCGAGGAAAGTGTCAATATACTTGAAATTGCATTCTTTTATTCTTCTGTGAAGAGCTTTACTCCAAGCTTTAGTCCACTCTGTTTTACTTGTGTTACTGTAGTCCAATGGATAAAATAAACGCATGGCGTATACTTCTTGTATATAATCGTTTTTGTCAACGATCACACCTCCTAAATTGAATAACATTATCTTATATGAAAACGTTAGAGGATCGATATCTATGGGATACTTGAATTTCAGTCTCTTAGAAAGTACATCATCCGCACGATTTAACAAAGTGGAAATAGGATTTTCGAAACATTTTTCATAGATTCGTCCACAAACATCTTTGTAACCAATTTGTCTTTCATCAACATACACTGTGACGTTATTTGCTATTTCGGTTAACATTTGAACTTCGAGTAAAATATTTTTATGTAACATGTTTTTGTGTTTTTTGTGTTTTATGTAGATCATAGGTGTGACTGGACGATGACTTATCCTTTGTAAATCGTAAAATTCCGAAGTGTTCATTGGAAATGTTTTGTCTATGAATTGTCGAATGTCAAAAATATTTCCTCTGTCAGCACATAACAAATAATTGATATCATGAATGATTTTCATATTGAAAAATCCAATACACAGTAAAGCACAGACAATGGAAGGCACAATGATGTAATAATACGGATGTCGTGCAATGTTTCTTCCGAGATTTCCTAAACACTTGCATAGACTTTCACTGACACACGTAAACTTCGTGTTTTTCAGCATTTTGTAACGTTATGCTAAAACCTGAAACAATTTTTGAAAAATTAATTAAGTTACAAGTTAATTAAAAACTATAAATTAGAATAAATTTAAAAATACTTTCAATCTGTAATTATACAAATTTGATTTCAATTGTCTCGAAAAAAGTTCAATTATCAAGTATTGCTTTAATCAAACATGTTTCAAAAAATTTGTTTTGGAAATATTCATTTGATTTTAATTTCAAAAATTTCTTGACACACTTTGATAAACATTAGGATTCGAATGTTTTTTCAGTCTTATTTGAGTTTGTATGGAAGCAATTAATTTTCATTATTTCCATATTTATCCCAATGTTGATGCAGAGAAAAATCAACAAGTATCTTGAAATTTGTCCATTTATTGCAATGTTGCATTTTTTTTCGCATATTTCTCAACACCAAATAGTTCATGTATATCATTTAGCGTGAATCTTTAGAAGTATTTTGCTGTTAAATTTAAGAAGCTTTTGCTAGTAATATAAACGTATTAAATTTTTTTGGTCTGCACTCAAAAACTGATTTTTTTTCTAATGTATATCTTTTTCTACGTATCTGCATTATGTAAACTTATTTTGTATGGTGTCACAGACAGGTAGGTCTCTTATTTACTTTTATATCCAAATTGAATACAAACATAAATATAATTACAGTAGAACCTCGAAAACTCGGCCTAATGTGGACCGAAGAGTGGCCGAGTTTGTGAAAATGCCGGTTTATCGGGAATGGGATTAAAAAAATAAGTACGAGTGTTTCCTCAGAAAATACTGTACTGTACTTGTATGTATTGTTTACTTGAGTATATAACAGAGAATAAACTGCCCAAATACCCTTAAACAAAGGGAAAGTACGTACTTTATGAAGGCATAGAGCCTTTACTACATGAAAATGAAAATTAATGAATACACTGTGTACAGTAATTTATCTGACAAGACAGACCTCAGAAAAATACTTTATGAGAGCTTTTATACTTTTATAAAGCTGTCTATAATAAAAATTAATTAACTAATGATTTTTTTGCCCTGCCAGGGTGTGGCCGAGTTATCCGCAGTGCCGGGTTATCGAGAGCCGAGTTTTCGAGGTTCTACTGTACTATTGTTTTTCATTTCTCGAATACTAGTAATACTGGTAGGTTTAGCATTTGGCAGACATCTCTCCCGACAGAATGGATTGAGCTTCTGCTAATTGCATAACGTACTGTGGATTAAAAATTGCTGTTCCTAAGCTTGAACATTATAACTTTTTTTTCCTGCTCTTTTAGAGTGACAGAGAAAAGCATCCGATGCAAAAGTCGATATTTCACACTGACCAGACCATATCATTTTGTAACCTAATACATTACACTGAAAAGTGATCTTTAAGCGCATTTCTACAAAGAAATACAGTACTTATCTGTTATGAAATGCACTTCTTAGAAATTAATCCTTTCGAAAAACGATGTAGGAAATATAATTTGTTTTTATGTGAAATGACATTTCTGCATTCATTGTCAAATGCAGGCAATAATGTTCAACAATCGCGTGATAAGATCTGCCCTACTTTTCTGTGTCTCAGTCACGTAGTGTTGCACTTGATCCCGACATATTGATAAAATGGCTCATTCAAATTGGGCGGTAATCTTTCTACGGTAAGTAACAATGTGTTGACACAATACAAATTTAATATCGAATAACATGTAATATAAAAAAGGGTATATTTTTATGAAACACCATTTTATATAAATTACGAACGAAAAGCATTGTAAGAAACTTTCTAAAATTGCAGATTGTAATATTAGTACATTAGAAACAACAAACATATTTTAATTATTGAAATACTTTACAAGAAAACATTTCTAACAAACTATTATAAAATGTAAAAAGGCAAATACCCATTTTCGGGACCCTGCAGTGGCAAAGCGGTTCTGTTTCCTGAACCTGGGAGTCCAGATATTGGTTCGCGCGTGGCCAGGACGGGCTGGCCACGTAAATTTTCCGGGTTTTCTCTACGTCTGTAATACCCCGTTCGCACCGAGCATTTCGATCTAGATTGTGACCAAGGTCGGCGATTATGCTGTGGTGTGATGTCTCTCGACCGTTTCAATCTCGACTGAAACGAGGTTCAATCGCGATCTACTGAAGAGAGTTCTTGAAACTAGATCCAGTCATAAGAGATATCCCACAATACCAGGCGCGCGAGAAAATAGAAGATGGCTGCGGAACGTGTTCCGCAGCCATCTTCTAACGTGTCGGGCTATCGGCAAAGAAATAAAAAAGACATCTGGAGAGACGATAAAATCCGTCTATTAGATATAAGGCGAAAAAGTATTTATTTGTAACAAAAATTTCCACTTTGTTGGAGTTAAGTGACTAACCGCGTAGTTGTCAGTTCTATCATCGCTTGCAATAACCGGATTATTCTCAAGCGGGTTACCTGTGCGAACAACTCGACGTTCGACTGGCGACAGTTACAATCGAGATTGAAATGAGTCGTGGATTGCGTGCGAACGTAGTATTACGCCTGAATATGGGCCAGTACCCTTAAAAAGATTTCGCGGAAGGCATTTCCCCTAGGCAAATTGCCCAAGTGTTGCCATAACTTAATTAATAAAACAAAGAAATACTCATTTTCGCAGGAAGTTTGTGTTGTGAGGAAATGTGCACGCACCTTGCATATTATAAAGAAATTCCGTTACTACAGAGTTAATAATAAAAATTATAAAATACAGAAAAGTTAATTGTGCGTAAAATAAGCACAAATAGAGAAATTAATAATTAATTTTCACAAAAGATTGCGTTCTAGCAGAAATCGGAAATAGCAGAGAATGTAATTGCGTTAGCTCGAAATTCTAATGTTTATGACAATAATGTCAGTAAATGCAAATTTTGCCTTCGAAACTTGATTTAGTGCTATCTACTATGGAAAAGGAGATTTTCGAAAGACTACAATCGTCTTTATGAAAATATGGCTGCAGAAAATGAAATGAGTCTGAATGCATGCCCGATATTTTCGTTAATAATTATAATTTGAAAAGAAGTCCTTTCTGGTGATTCATGATTATTTTATAATGAAACGCGAACGAGAAAAATCAATAAAAAACGAATATAGAGTAATAAGTAACTATATAAGCATATTTGTATCGCTGTTACAATTTATTTTACGCAAATCACTCTCTTTTCTCTTACTCTATTAACGCTAAGTTCTGCAGAATGCATTTTTCGGCACAATTTTCAATATCTTCAGCCAAGTTACATATTAGATTTCGAACTTTACAATATCAAATTATTCATTTTACAATTTAAAATACTGATTTGTAAAATGTAAGATTTTAAACTATAAATGAATTTCAGCTGCCATATAAATTATTATTTATGTTACAATAATAATAAAATTATTCTAAAATTCATTGAACTGAACATGGTAAGATTATCAGGTGCTCATTTTTATTTTATGATCTTCAACATTACAATAATATAAAATTCAACAAACTTACCAGACACTGTAATCGTACTTTAAAACATTACATAATGTTAATACAGTATTCATTTCTTGTAACCGCTGTTAAGTTTTTTATTTTTAATTATTAGCATAAATAAAATATTTTTCCACATCCTTTCTTTTTTTAAATTCGGCAATATTTCATATTCCTGTCAGTTTATTTTAGATGATTATGATATAAACAGGCATTAGCTGGCATAATAATTGTACACAATTGTTACAATATTATTACTAGAAAACGTAACTTTAATAAAAGATAACTTTTAGAACATTTTAGTATTAAAATAAGAGGATAAATGATAATTATATAAATAGAAAAAAAACAGGTAACAATGATTAAAATAGTTATGTAGTAGTTATATACTAGCAAAGAGTTGCTCTTTCCCGGCAACATTTAAAATTCTGGTAACTCCATCAATTATCATATTTTATTACATTTTTGTGTATTTTTAACTATTACAAAATGGCAAACAACTTAATTTTGAGGATAGGAATGGGTTTGATATTAAAAAAAATTGTAAATGTAAATAATGAGTAAAATCGTCACTAATTCAAACCCTATTGGAGATACACACGGTCCACATTATTTCCCCACTCGTTTCACCTTTAACCGTAAAATTTGAAACGTATCAATCCCGCTAATAAAGAAACCTCCTCATAAAATTTCCGAAATTTTCGACAAAAAGAACAGGAGTTATTAAGCTTCCAACAGGGTGAGCAAAATCGAGTCACACGCCTCTCGCACGCACACACATACACTAACATCCATACGTACAGAAATTACCCTCGCGATCTTTTGCATTTTTTGACATTTCAACGTGTTCAATGTCTAAAAATGTAAAAATCTAGGAGGGGTCATTTTGTGCCTGATTGTCAACTTTCCTTCTGTTAGATATAACCGCCAGAAAAGTAAAAAAATAGTGAATTTATTTAATGAATAAAAAAAATAATTGATAGTAGCTAGATGAATCTAAAAGTAGTTTAATTTATATTAGTATATATAGGTAACAGTAGAAATATTTTTGATAGAATTTAATAATATCCTATAAATTGTATACAATTATTATGCTAACTGATGTCTTGTATGCTTTTACTTGTATAATTTCTTATTACTTAATAAACATATATGAATTACTTATTACTCAATAATCATATATGAATTACTTATTACTTCTAATGAATTAATAGGCGAGAAGCTTATGATTTAACCAAAATTAATTCTTACCTTTGTCTTTATTCGACTAATTTATCGGTTAATTTACTTTAGTGTCGTGTTTTTCTTCGTTAAACAGTGACGTCTTTCTGCGGCGTTTCCACTGGTAATAATCAAGAAATCAAATGTAAGTTTCTTTAAATCAGATTTTAAGAAGAAAAAATTCGAAATTTCCTTGTAGAAATTAAATTCTGCTTATAAAACATTTTTGCAATAGGCAATTTTGTTTAATCTTCTTACGAAAGAGATAAATTCATCATTCGAAAAACTGGTAATAAATTAGTTTATCACGTAAAAAGAAAATACTGTATGGGGAAATAAATGGTATTTTTCAAGGAAATTTTTATAAAGTTAAGTAAAAATATAATTACAAATATTGTGCTTAAACGCGAATAAATTTTATCATACAAAGTGGATTAATACTTTTTGTATTTATTTTTGTATAACCTCATATAAACCGGGGGTGATTGAAATAAGAAGAATTTACACTTCTCGCGTGTTCTATTTTTGTTTGATCGTCTTTTATATACTTAAAAAGTTTTTAAAAACATAAGACTGTAAATTTTTATAACACTATTTGGATGTTAAAATAGAACCGCACTGTAAAGGGGACGGATATTACGCTATCGAGAGTTGCAGTGACTCCGCGCTCGATGAAAAAGTTACTGAATGACTGTATATATAGAAATCACGCCGATTTCCCGCTCCCAAATACCTATAGAAAATCAGAATATCTGTTCGAAAAATACTTTCTTATGTATTACGCTCAATTTCGAATTTTTCTGTAAATGGTTTGCCAAAATATGAGGATTCGAAAAGAGCAAAAACTGCCAAAAAAGCTGTATTTTCTTGTTCTTCATCTGGCATTGCAGACTCTCTAGGAGCGTTTGTAATGCCAGATGAGAACCCATATTAGCACATTTTTTATAAAACCCATCCCTACTCTCAGATTAAGCCCTTTGCCATTTTATAATAGTTAAAAATATAAAAACTTCAATAATAATATATCGTAACAGATGTTGGTTTTAAATGTTTTAAATGTTGAGGAGAGTTAAGCAACTAATTGCTGGACTTTTTATAAAAGCCACTTTAATCTCTAACAGGTATAAACACGAAAGTAATTTTAAAATATTTAATTATTACAGTACTAAGTGTATACTAATTAATATTAACTAATACTGTATGTACTGTACATTAGTGAAGCCTACATGAAATTTTTGACTGAATTCTCGAAAGGAAAAACTAATGGCAAAACGTTCACTTTGCGAATAAAAAAGACTTTTTTTGCATCTTAACGTGCACAGTGCATTAGTTATTTGGTAAATAAACTTTTCAAAGATGAATTTCACATTTTAGCATTGTATTAATGGGATATATAACTCGGTCAATGTTGAATTGTATCAGGGTTTTAATTGATAGGATATTCATGGGCATGAAGCTTTCATAATAAATTAAATATAGAAACTTTAAGATAGTTAAGCATTTAGCAACATTATTCAATTGATGATAGTTGACTATTTTAGTGAGTTTTTGGTTTATTCAGCTATTTCTAATACATTTTAATTTGTATGCATGTCTGAAACGATTGTCTAATAGCTTATCTTAGACGTTTATATATATATTCGGCTAAATATATAAGCATAATCCAAACAGTTACTATATACAAGAGTATGTAAATTAATGTACAAATACTAAAAGTGAATAAGAATGTATTATGATTTTTATTCTCGAGGGCTTTAGAATGTCTGAAAACAGGTTTTATTTAAAACGTTTACATAAATAATTTATTTTACACTACATATTTATTTAAATTAATAAACGAATGAATGAGCTTTTTATGACTGATAAAATGATTTTTATCAATATGATTGTTGTCTAAAAGAATTAAAAATTTGTTTTATCTTTTCCACAAAATACTTCGAAACAATCTATAAGATAAGACGTCCAATTCAAATTTAATTCTAGCATTTTGTTGATTCGTGTTGTGAATATATTATATGTACAGTACGTTGACTGCAATTGATCGGCCTACGGCGAACATTGTATTAGATAACCATAGGAAAAATGATATGAACATTTATTTAGAAAAAGTTATGAACGTTGAAGATTACAAAATGTTACCCCAAGCAGAAAGAATCAAATATATGCTATTATAAGAATTGAATTGTTACCTGTTGGTCAACAAAATGAAGAATACCCAATGAAGGTTAGCCATTATGCTTATCTCTCATATTTCAGATTATATTCTTAATAAGATTAAAATAAGAAAGATTTTATTGCTTAATTTTTTTAAACACGCATTACAAACATTAGCAATTTTCCTAGTATATCGATCATCTAACTGTAATTAAGTGTTCTTCCTTAAAGACGATTCGCCATTATTACTAGTGAAGACAATGAAGGTAAATTTATTAGTTTTGAAAAAAATATAATCTTTAAGCTGTCGTGTTGTTGCTGTATAAAAGAAAAATTTCTTATTGAAAGGTAGGACGTCGTAGTTTCCGTTCTCTAATTAACAAAGTTTATGATTAATATGATTGTATTTATTTATTTAAGGCCTGCTTATAAATTTTCTTTTTGAAATTTTTACTTGTTATGGCATGTGAAAGATTTTCAATAATGAATATGTAGCCTATTTGTGACAGAACTGAGAAAATTCTTTACTTGTCAGAACCTGTAATATCTGGAATAACTGCGCTGATGCTGTCTTAATAGCTTCAATAATTGCATTATGCTAGATCGTGCAAATGGGCACAAATACTAACGAGTATGAAATATGAAAGTATGAAGTTTTTCTTTATAAACCTGATTATTAAGGCCAAACGAACCACCGAATCATCGGGCTACAAGATTTATGTCGCTGATAAAGGCATCCGAGGTTGATACACTACACACCATCTTTGTTTTTTTTTTTTTAATTTTGCAAACTATTATTGTAAATTTTTATAATATTATCTTTTATTTTAAAAATCAGATATTAGTTTTTAAGTAGAAGTTTGATCTAAGTTCATTTTTAATGGCATTTTTCCAGTTTTTTGTTCGGATTTGGAGAAAAATTCACTTTTTTTTCTCGTAATCCCAGGACTAGCAAGGAACCGGGATACCCTAATGGCAATGACCTAATTTATGTCTTTAGCACGCAAAGTTTTAATTCCTGATTTCAAAACACTGACTTTTATCTATATATAAAAAATTGCTTGTCCTGACTGACTGACTGAATGACTCACCGATTCATCATCGCCCAGAGCAAACCGCTGGATCTAAAGAGGTGAAATTTGGTACACAGTTAGGGTATGTCATGAAAACGCAAACTAAGAAGGGAATTTTCAAAATTCCCAAGTGGGGGAGAGGGAGAGCATTATGGCTTAACCGGAAAAACGGCTTCTACTGTACTATTTTAAATGCGATTTTTTGTTTTTATCTGCGTTTTAGTAGGGTACGCCATGGCAATGCACACTAAGAAGAAAGTTTTAGAAATTTCCCCTGGGATAGAGGGAAAGGATTAAGGCTTATCCGGAAGAACGGCTTCTACTGTACTATTTTAGATGCGTTTTTTTTTGTTTTCAACTACGTTTAGTCTTCATTATGTAGTTAGGTGTATTAAATTCATAACATTTCAGACATTGATATAAATATTTTTACTTATTTCGATTTTAAAAATGTTCGAACCGTTTTAAATTCGAATTTGTTATTGCATATTGGTTCGATTATAGAACGATTGTAAACGTTCCAGAAAATTGATCAAATTGAAAATAGTTCGTTTGATTCTTGGCAATTCTCATCCTTCTCAGCGCTAGGTGTTATATAACAATTACTATGGTTATTGAAATATTGAATGTAAATGGGGTTTGCTTGCAAAACCTCCGCTGACGAAGTCGCGGGTAACAGCTAGTGTTTTTATATATTTCGATTTCTTAACCAAATGTTCGAACCGTTTTAAATTCGAATTTGTTATTGCGTATTGGTTCGATTATAGAACGATTGTAAACGTTTCAGAAAATTGATCAAATTGAAAATAGTTCGTTTGATTCTTGGCAATTCTCATCCTTTTCAGCGGTAGGTGTTATATAACAATTACTATGGTTATTGAAATATTGAATGTAAATGGGGTTTGCTTGCAAAACCTCGCGGACGAAGTCGCGGGTAACAGCTAGTAGAATAATATTATTGTTAACATTCACATAAATATATTTATTAAATAATGATGCACGAAGAAAAAAAAATGATGTTCTATAAACAAAAGATTTTCAGAATGTTTTAATTTATATTTTGTACATATTATTGATATTTCTTTATTTATACACGTGCATCTTAACAGAAAACAACGTGTTAAGCTACCTCAAGACAAAAACTAGTTAAGAACCTGAACTGTAGATAAGAGTTTTATGAGATATAAGCTAATAATTATCTTTTTCTGTTTTTCTTTTATCTAAGATTATGTCTATAGACAGATTCTGAGTAATTCCTAATAAAACAATGGGACGATAGAAGAAACACGAAGCTAAAATTATCTCTGCACAAATTGCTTCGCCTATTGTTTATATGCCATTACAAAGATACTATTTATAAATATATTTATTCGTTTCTTTTGTATTGAAAATTTTTTCTGACTGCGCTAGGAATTATTCACAGAGATATTAGCTCTAACATCATCATTTTAATAAAATTGTAGACAAAACTGTCCAAAAAGGATCACAATTTATTATTTTTTTGTGTTCCAAGACTAACACATTTTCGGCGACTGACCTTTCTTTTTAGACTACTTGTCGCCGGAAAATTACAAAAAGTCCTTTTAAAAAACACAAAATACATCCAAGGGGCAGCTTTTATAAAAATCTACATATTTCAGCGCCAATTTTTAGTAGATAAAAAGCAGAGGAAACCCCCAAAAGAAGGTATAGATGGAAGTAAGCAAGACAACTGTATGTCACCAGTTCCTTTTTCAGAAATTTTTTAAATTGTAATTGGATGTGTTTTGTGTTTTTTAAAAGGACTTTTTGTAATTTTCCAGTGACAAGTAGCCTAAAAAGAAAGGTCAGTCGCCGAAAATATGTTAGTCTTGGAACACAAAAGATAATAACTGGTGATCCTTTTTGGACAGTTTTGTCCACAATTTTATTAGAAGTAATTCTCCATCGGACGAACTTTTACAGAATCATCATTTTAGATAACACCAAAGGAGCATGGTAGATCGATTTTGGTCTGTGAGATATCACTGTAAGTTAGGTTTGTGTTTTAATTTTTCTTTTACTGTATATATTGTGTGAGATTGCATTCATTACGTTCGTCATCTGTTGTATCTTTGCCACGAAATACTTTAAAATAAGCGGAAAGAAATTCTATTGAAATTTAATCTGATTATACGCAATAAAATTGTATGAATAGTAATTTCTGTTTTCTGGAGTTAATTTAAATACTATGTTTAGATTTACCTATATACATTACATAATCTGATAATTTAATTATCTGTCATAACGATTGTAAATCTAATTGTTTTCCGACATCGTTACGTTCTCAACTAATTATGACAGTCGAGTACGTTTAAGAGAGCGCCCTTCTCTCTTCTCCAAAGTGTCAACATGATCAAAACAAGTTTTTAATGTTATACAATTACATCTCGTTTATCATTTCTTAGATCTTATACTTATACTGGAAAACGTTAACATTTGTTATGACAAGTTTTTAAAGGTTATTATTCTTGAATTTGACACCGTTAGATTTGAAATGTTTGCCACTGTTTCAGACAATTTCTTTACTTTCGAAAAACGTTTGAAGTAATTTCATTATTAAAAAAGAAATTGTTAAGATCATTGTATTGATAGTGTCATTCAATCCTACTGATGTTTAGATCTAACATTAAGCAGGCAAACACGAACAGTAACAAAAAAGAACTTTATTAGAAAAGGTTAGAACTGTCACAGACATCCTCGGGCAACACCCGGACAAAATCCAACGAACTTTCGCGCCTTTTCTTTTTTGACGTTGCCAGCCACTCTTGTTGGCAAGTGTTGCCAGATAGAGTTCGTGATCTTGGCAAGTGTTGCCAGACAGTGTTCAGGATCTCTGGCGCTGGCGGCCACAATAGTATAATAATCGGTTTTCAACATCTAGGAATTTTATCGCTGTTCATTGCTACAAATGTTTATAGTCTTAATATTATTCAAAGCTTTTTAGATAATATAGAGTGTTCATCAAAGAAAAAAAAATAGAACAGACGAGAAATATTGATTCAACTTTAGCTTAATAAGCAGTTATATATGAGGTCATTTAAAACACGTTTTTAATCAACTCTATTAAATAAAATTTGTTTATTTTTTAACACAATGCATATACTTATTCCATTAATTATTAACTTCATAAATTTTACTTTTAAAGATCTTATTCATTTCCTTATAAATTTGTTTCCAAATAAAGTAATAACCAGCCTAAATAATAAATTTATTCATACAAGGAAATTTCAATTGCCCTGTTAACTAGAAATCTCAGACACAAAGCCATTCACTTCGTTTTTTAATCATACGGAGAACCCAATATAATCATTGCTAATTAATGCAATTTTCATTTTATTATACTATATCCAAGTACTTTATTTGCTGTTTTCTTTTTAATTTAATATTAGGGCATTTAACACTTTCCACCTCGTGAGTACTAGGATTTATGTGTTAGCAAGCCCATTATGGGTTAGACCAGCCACTCAGTAGGACGCCAGGCAGTGAAAGACGGGGCCCGACGTATATCGTTTAGGGTCGGTAAATAGTTTAATTAATTAATTAACTTTCCTTTATTTATAGTGAGAAATTTGCTTCGGACATCGATTCTGAGTTCGAATGGTTTGCTAAGATAAATTAAATTTGAAAACTTCGACAATGAAGCACCACTGTATTTAATACTATATCATTTAGGTTCGGGAGATAGTTTAATTAACTTTCCGTTATTTATAGTGAGAAATCTGCTTCAAACATCGAACGATTCTGAGTTCGAATGGCTTGCTAAGATAAATTAAGTTTGAAAACTTCGACAATGAAGCACAACTGTATTTAATACTATATCATTTTCATTTTATGATAAAATAAAACTTATAATATTTAATTTTTTGCAGAATATTATTTAATAATTAAATATTTATACTTAATAACGATAGCATAATGAAGAATTAAAAAGAAAAGGACGATAAAATCCNATCCCGCGTCAAGATGGACCTAAGGGAAGGTTGTATGTGGGCTGTGACAAAGGAAGCAAATGACGACAAGTGTTTTACACAAGAAAGCCGTTTATTTGTTAACATATATGCTTACATCGGCAATCGACAGTCCTTCACTAGATTCTTCCCTCGAAGATGCGGAGTGTGAGAACTTCGGTGTCGGTCGTAGCCCCGGGGCGGACGAGATGCTCTTGCTGATCACGGCGGACGATCGGAAGATATAAGCGGCGGAGTCCACAGTTCTTTGCGACGACACACTACAAGAGAAGTCACTACCTTTCGTGGAGTCGGAGGAAAGCCCTCTTGACTTTGATTTTCCGATTTTTATAGTTTTTCCTCCCACTATTCGGACTTCTGATTGGCCCCTCGTTCCCTTTCTCGCTTCCCGATTGGTCTCTCTTTTGTTTTGGGGAAAACCGAGACCGACTTGGGTCACGGGAAAGGTCCGATTCCAGGTGTCCGCTCGACGCCTTTCTGTCGATTGTTCTTGGGGATTGTTGACAAAAGTGCAAGGCTCATAATTTAGCTTCGTTACTCGCGATTTCTGTCATCTGGGTACTCGAACGATCATATGCAATGATTTATCTCTCTTAAATCTTTTCCACTTTTCCGAAATTGTTTCCCTAGATCGACTGTTTATGACCGCTGGGGTCAAACTTCTACCTGCATATGACCACTTGACTCTGAAATATAACTTTTCATTCTGACATTGACAGTTAGTTAAACACGTGTTCGATTCATCCGAGACTCGTTGTCTACATTTTGTGCCGCGTTGTTTAAATTATGGGATTTTCCTCTCCTTCTCATAATTAATCTATCGTTATTATTTAATCATAGGAATATCGCGATTTACATGATTCGGACCTCGGTTGGGTCTTCACACTTAATAACAATAGCACAATGAAGAATTAGAAAGAAAAGGACAATAAAATCCATATAACAATACTGTATTTTTGATACTGCTGCTATTACCCTGCTTGTCCTTGTACTACCGATTCTATTCATCCGTTTATTTCAATACTCGAATTTTCGAATGATTTCACCGGAGTTGAAAAAGGCAATACGAAATCTCTGAAAACTATTGATCAGGATGCCATCATCAATCAAAACACTATTCGCTACCAAAAAAAGGGGAAAAATCTCGTCTCAAACCGAAAAGGAATGACAAAAAGATTGTTTTTTCACACCAAATTCATCTGAAAAAAATGGCGATACAATAAATATAAAGAGATAACTTCATCAACACCTAATTACTCGCTGAGAGACTTATTATTAAAACAAACGTTTTCAATCCAATCAATAGATCATCATCAGGTTAATTAGAACACTTCAAAAATAGAAAAGCAAGTTCAAAATACAAAATAGAAATATTAATAACCGATAACATATACGCTATTAACAGCCAAATAATGTTTGTAAATAATAAAATTAATACAAATGCTGCTACCGTGTTTCCCCGAAAATAAGACATAGCACAAAATAAGACCTAGCACAGATTTTGCTGAATTGCGAAATATGAGACCTCCCCCTGAAAGTAACATCTAGCGAAGTTTTTTTTAGACGTAACGGTCATCGACAGATGGTTGAAAGTGGCCGTTGGCTTTTTGAAAGTACAGCCACTGATTGGTCAGCAGACAATTACGCCACACGGCATGATTTGCATAAGACTATGGCTTGGGAATCACAGATTTGCATAACGTTACGGCTGGTGATGGCTAATTGGTCGGCCGGGAATCATGCCACATGACATTTGCATAGTGCTACGGTTCAATAAGCACTAATTGGTCATCGAGTTCGATGTTGACGCTATAAAAAGGCGACAGTTCGACACACCGGATATACGTCACTCTCGTCTAAGTTCGACTTGGACATTTTTTTGTTCAATAATAAATGTGAATTCTTTTTCCTGGAAAAAATAAGACATTCCCTGAAAATAAGACCTAGCGCATTTTTCAGAGCAAAAATTAATATAAGACACTGTCTTATTTTCGGGGAAACACGGTAATACTAAAAATAAAATAAAATAGTCAAAAATAGCAAACAAATTGTGAATACCTCTAACTTAATAGACAAACTGTTAATACTAAATATTAATATTGCTTACTTAACTATACAGAGTTTTTACTACAAATATCATTAAAGTTCCTGCTCTTGTTTTAACTTTTTAATTGCAAACTTTCAGGCGGGAGGAAGTCCCTCTGCATCTCTTGCGTTGATGCAATTTCCTTTTTAAGTTTGCTTCTATAAATTTTTAACATTTCAGCCGTTTTTGCCAAAGTCGGAGAGTGTATCTGTTTCAGGATTTCCACTTCATCCCATCGTACTATTAAACCTTTCGTTTGTGCCATTAGAGCCAATACTGTGGCATTACAACCTTTTCTAATATCATATCTGTGCTCTTTTATCCTTACACCAAGGTTTCTAGTAGTAACTTCAACATATTCTTCATTTATTTTTAATATCTGATTCTCGTATGGGATCTTATATACACCCGACATATCATCTTTTTTAACCACTCCTTTATCGCTTTTAAGTATTCTGTACAAATTCGGAGCTCTTTTTAAGACCATCCTTGTATGTTTTATATTTGCGATTTCTTTCATAATGCTTCATAAGCGCTTGTTATACGTAATTTTCGTGTTTGTACATGGACCTCGAACATATACTATATCTGTCCCAACTTCTAATTTATTGCTAATCCCCTTTATAACATTCCTGTTGTAGCCCAATGCTTCTGTAATCTGCATGATTCTTTCTATTTCTGCATCCCTGTCAAATATATTTTCGCAGTATAAAAACGCCTTTTTAACAAATGCTCCAAATGCTGCTAATTTATATCTATAAAAATCATTAGAGCTTGCAGGTATATATAGCGGGCTATGCGTTGGTTTAATAAATACCCCGGTAGATATACGTCCCTCTCTAAATATAATATTAATGTCCAAAAAATGTACCATAACAGAGCTTTATGCTCTAGTTTTAAGTTAGCAATTAGTCGACTGTTTTTTCATATTATGAATATATCATCAACATACCTTTTGCAACATAGTCACTACTGAAAACGAACTTATCCACCAAATTTATTCAAACATTGTTCACAACTATACCAATCCGAAATAACTATTTCAAAGGGTAATTTTGGCGACTAAAAATAATAACGTCGACGATATCAACTTTAATATTCAAAAGAAAATTTCCGGTGACAAGAGAATATACAAATCGATCGACACGATGGTGAATTTGAAGAAGGTGTCAACTTCCATACAGAATTTCTAATCTGTTTGCAAGTACCAGAAATGCCATTACAATGCCTTTGTCCGAAAATTGGATCTTCGATCATACTACCCAAAAATTTGAACTCACCAGAACTATGTAATAGAACAAAGATGATCGTCAAACAGCTATCGAATAACATCATCGAAGCCGAACTTATGACTAGAAAGGACAAAGGACACAGTATTTATCTCCAGAATACCACTGATCTCTACTGAACTGCCATTCCAATTTAAAAGAGTGCAATTTCCAATCACATTAGCCTATAGTTTTACAATTGACAAAGCGCAAGGACACATATAAAACATTGCGGCATCAACCTCAAAAACTCCTGCTTCTCTCACCGTCAACTATACGTAGCTTGCTCTCGAGTAGAAAATTCGAAAACAAAATGAAACATGTTGTTTATAAACAAGTATTGTAAATAGTTAGAATATATTTTCAATAAAATTTTTTACCTCTTATATTTTAAAGTTTATTTTTTTATTCCAACTACCACACAATCTCATTTTGACTCCCCGAGCTAAGCCAAGTACCCGAGCTAGTACCGAAAGAGAAGCCAGTTTCCTTTTAAAAATCCTTACTGAAAACACCCCCCTATGCAGATGGCCTAAGAATTGTGTTGCGATAACTAAATGAACGAAAATCATATGTAAAAAAAAAAAAATAAATGATTTATAGAAATTCAATCGATATTTCGAGGAGCAATGTACGACATGATGTACTGTATGTTAGAAGCATTTAAAAGTAATTACCGAAATTATTAGCGATTGGTCGAACGGCTAAAAAATGTATAGCGAAATAAAAGAAAAAACCTCAATTATAATCGCACATTTATAATCACCCACCAAAAAAAAACCCAAAATAAAATTCATTAACACGCGTAAGCATTCCGTAAGCACGTTTTTATTGTTGCTAAACAATAAATTTTGAGAATACTTGTTCAACTATTGTTGGAGTTCTTAATACGATTGTAGTAAGTTTTCGAAAGCGAGTTTTTGAGAAAAATGGATGTAAATAGTAAGTTAATTTCTTTTTAATGTATAATTATATTATATCTTTTATAACCTGTTGGCAATGAATACAAAGACACGCATTAAATAGTAATTTTCTACGGGATATTTAAAAATCCCAATAAAAATGTTATACAATGGAACGATATTTAACTTTGCATTCATTTTCTGTCGAAGACAATTACAGCATTAAACGTATTTTCTGCAAATAAATAAAAATTTGTTATTTTATTTCTGCATCTTTTTTAATATTTAATAATTCGGTTCCATTAAGATGAATAAAAAGAAGCAAACAGAAATTACAAAAACACTTTTATAATAAGATAAGATATTCAAAAAAAAGATTGAAATCTCTCNTTTTTGAGAAAAATGGATGTTAATAGTAAGTTAATTTCTTTTTAATGTATAATTATATTATATCTTTTATAACCTGTTGGCAATGGATACAAAGAAACGCATTAAATAGTAATTTTCTACGGGATATTTAAATATCCCAATAAAAATGTTATACGATGGAACGATATTTAACTTTGCATTCTTTTTCTGTCGAAGACAATTACAACATTAAACATATTTTCTGCAAATAAATAAAAATTTGTTATTTTAATTCTCCATCTTTTTCTAAAATTTAAATACAATATTCGGTTCCATTAAGATGAATAAAAAGAAAAATACATAAATTACAAAAACACTTTTACAATAAGATATTTAAAAATAAGATTGAAATCTCTCGTTAATTTAAAATAATCTTATGAAAAGTTGTAAGAAATGTAATATAAAGGCTAATGTATTAGTGATTAATGTATAATTACGAATTGATTTTAAGTACATTTCAGGTTTTGCTCACCGCTATATTTTATATTTACAAAGGGTTTTGGTCTATTACATTATCTATCGGTATTGTTCAATAAATAAATCGATCTTCACCGCGACAGAAATGCAAACAGTTCTCATTTATAAGAAAAGAACTTGTAACGAAAAAATAACGAATGTGAAAATTACTTTTAATTGGTTAAAATTATCCATTGATTTCTTTCAATTGTTCAGAATTTTTTATCGTTGTTTTTCGAGTATAAAGATATAAATGAATATTTGATTATTTACATTTTTCAAGTTAATTTGATAACTGAATATTTAAAACTCATTTTACACGAACTTTTTACCATATTGTATGAATAAGGATAAAGCAATTTTCTGAGTATACGCTAACAAATATTCGTTTATTTATTTAGATTGAGAATAACTTTTCAATAATATTACATTTTCAGTTGACTTTATGATTGAAACAATTTAAAATTTCCAGACAATTAATAATGCCAAATCACAATGCGATAGTTATGCTTTTATATCACGTTTAATTTACGAAATTTCTAAGCAGAAATTAATTAATTTGTTTTTAATTCCTTTACGATTTTTGAATTGAATTTAATTCCTTTACGAAAAAAATGTTACGAATTTCTGTGTTTATTGTGTTTACTTTTATTCTCTAGATTGTGATGATAAAGAAAGCGTTAATAATTCAAAAGAAGAAGTTGTAGGTGATAAAAAAGAAGTCACCCTAGAGGAATCGGTCGAGACGATCGTGCATATAATTATGGATCTGGCGAAACGAAAAAAAAGAGAAGAAGCAAAATCGTTTTCTTCTGTAAGTTACAATTCAATGCAAATAACTGAAAATAATTTAAAAATTTTTATTATTTAAAAGTTTACAAGTTTAAAACCCACGACAACCATACACAATCTTATAAAATGTGTTATTTAAAATAGCTGCAAATTGTTTATTNGTGGTCGTTCTACATCGCGACTTCGTTCTCGAAATTGTACCGATGTGACTCTATCTGATTCTCGCGATTGTTTATTTCCTGACGAGCTACATTCAGGGGCAGGTAATGCTAAAAATTTAGAAGGGGTCGCGTTGGGTAGCGTTCGTTCCGCATCGAAGCCACCTCCTGTAATTCCCTGACCGTAACGCGGTGGATAAAAGGGAAAGGGCGCAAAACGCCCGCTACTTTCGGGTTCGAATTGCCCGAATCGCGCCTGATAAAAGGGTATCGGCCCTGACTGATTGGTTTGAAAGGGGGTTGACACGTTTCGTATGGGGACTACCCATTCGGGAGAGTCGCGCTTCACTCCGCACCTTTCCTGATATGGCGGAGGGACATTTCTTCCGTACCATTCGGAGGGTAATGGAGCGTACTCCCATGGATTCAAATTCGGCGGACTATTTTGTAAATGTCGTTCTCCGTTTCCTCTCCACGGGGAAATTGAGCCTTGTTCCGTATATTGATTATAAAAGGGGTAACGCGCGCGGGGTTGTCGTTGCGGGAAGGCGGGCGGTGATCGCGGGGAAATTTGTTGCGGTGGACGACGCTGCGGGCTTGGGGGATAACGCGGGTTTCGCATCCCATTGTTCGCCCTTTCAGCTTCTTGGGTTCGATTTGTTCGCGAGGTTTCTTCTCGTCGGAAGCCGTTTGTTTGCTTTGACGCAGGCTGTTGATCTAATCTTTTCCCTAATGTCTCTAATTGCCTCGAAAGTTGCGCGATTTTTCCGTCGAGAGCCGATTCTCTTCGCGCGTTGGCCTCTTCTGACTGAGCGTCACAATTATCTACTGTATTGCCGATGCTAGCGACTAAACTCCGCGTTTTTCCTGCCAGTTGATCTATTGTCTCTTCGCGAATCGCTATTTTCAGCGCTTCTGCAAAGGTCGGTGGATCATGGGTCATCACCTGTCGCTTCAGCTTATCGGTCAGGCCATGCAGAAATTGGACTCGCAACTTCNAATATTATATCAGAGTAGAAAACAATTAACGATTCTATAAAACTTAGAACTGAAACCTACAAAATCTAGTTGTCTTGTAAGAATTTTCAGTATGATTGCAAATTTATATATATAAAAATGAATGTATGTCTGTGTGTGTGTCTTATGTTCTTCATGCATTACCACACCGCTTATCCGATTGCCGTGAAACTTTGGGAAGTTATTTTAATTTTTTAATACACTCCCGCGAAGTACATCTATCCTACGATAGATGGCGCGCGTTTTCACTAGCATTCGCGCACAGTGTGTTCTATCGATTTCAAATTGTGAAGACCATTTCCTCCTTCAAAAAATATTTCTATATAGACACTTGTGAACTGTTATTTACGATATTTATAATAATTTTTGTTTAATCACTTAACTTTTTTTTGCTAATTATGTATTCGCTCGAGCTTCGTTAAAACCNACAGAAAAGCGAAAGTAATAATTTTAAAAGACACTTATATAAACATATGTACAAAAAAAAACATATAATAATTCGGGAACAGAAATCCACCAATTATAAAACAGTATTATCGATAAGAAGAGTAGCAAGTTAAAGTGTTTGTAAAGGAAATAATTCAAATAAAAAAGAAAGCCCACCAGGGGCCGAATAGTCTCTGTCTCTGCATTTTGTGTGAACTAGCCTTTTAACACTAGAAGATAGATCGTGGATTCGCGCCTTGCTCAAACAGGCTGGAAGCCTGGAGTTTATTGAGTTTTCTCAATGACAATGACTCCTAAATAGGAATCAGTTTCTCTTAATTAAAGTCCTTTCAGAAGGCATTTTTGTTCACACGCATATTGGACATTCTACAAGAATGGCTCTTCAGTCACCTAGCCATCAAACAATGATATTTGGAGTAAAGAGTCTATCTGTGCTGAACACTCCATATCAACAAAATGAAAAGAAAATCGGGTGAGAGAGATAGTTATTTGTGCCTGCAAAGGCAAATGAGGAATACCTAAGTAAAAATTCTGTAACAACCCTCAATTTTTTAGGCATTGAAATTTTTTGAAACGTGTTTATATTTATACAAGAATGAATATTCATTTTAATTACAACTTCATTTTTATAAAGTCTTGGTTTAAAAATGCTATATTTGTTGTAATGACTCCGATAGATTACCATTATTTTTATACTCGTAAGCTAAATAAAACTTACGTAAGAAATTGCAATGACTTACAGGTTTTTATATTTTTTTTGTTTAATTATTTAAAAATTTTATATCACAGTAGAAAACAATTAACGATTCTATAAAACTTAGAACTGAAACCTACAAAATCTAGTTGTCTTGTAAGAATTTTGAGTATGATTGCAAATACTGTATAATTCTTAAATCTAGATACATCGGCATCAATTATAATTTTATTTTTAATTGAATAATAAAACCCTAATACAAAAATATTCAAACAACATTTACAATTCATTTTTCGTAATCGTAATTGCTCATTTTGAAAAAAATTACTTTTTTATTCTACGGTTGGATTTAAAGTAAAACAAGAATGGTTGTTACTCAAAATTTATTCTTATTTATCAGGGCTGTGGAGTCGCGTATAAATCTATCGACTCTGACTCCGACTTCGAATCTGGCTCCGGCTAAAATACCAAAACTCCACGACTCCGACTCCGACTTTATCTTACCATCTGACTCCGACTTCGACTCTGACTTCAACTCCGACTTCAACTCCACAGCCCTGCTATTTATACCAAGATTGATAAACATAATAATTTGTATTCAAACTTCCGTTCTAATCTTGGAGAAAAGTTGGCCCGAAAAGAATTCCCAAACAACGTCTTATATTTTTTAAAAGTATAATGTCACCCGGAAAAAAGGGAATTTGTGCAACACTTTTAAATTTTTTGCATATACTTANTCTTGCATAGATTTGATGGCTGACAAGGTAGAAATACCAGTCTGTTCTCTAAGTTTGGAACAAAATTTGCACAAACTAATTATATGATATACAGAAATTTGGTCATTACATAGCTTACATTGTTTATTCCTGATGTCCAAATAATTTCCTTCAACTATGATATTAAATCTGTTTAATCATCCTAAATGGTATTTTATAATGAATATAATTACTTGCTGGAGGTAAATTTAGATTAACTATATACCAATGGTGAAATTTTGACTCCTGTAAATTTTTCATCTCACGAACAATTGAATTATTATACATATTCTCCACCAATAAAAATATTCCGTAATTCCAGTCTGTTTCTGAACTGTTAAATAATAAATGAGACAAACCATAACTTGCCAATTTGATCCTAAGTTTATTATACCAGTTGTTTTGATAGTTCTTTTTGTTCTCTGCCAAGGTTTTTAAAACTTTTAGTATCGTATTAACCTGTATCACTAGTTAACTCACTAGTTAACAGTCTCTTCAGAAATTTCATGATTATTCCTCTCCAGCTTACCTCCCTTTCGAAACACAACAATATGAGTTTTATTCGGGTTGATCTTAAAATTCATCTTCGAAAAGTATCTCTCAGTTAAATTTAATTTTCTTTCAAGACCTATTTTTTGTCGGTGAAATCAATACCACATCGTCGGCGTACTGTATCGAATGTACTATCAAATTGTCCTTAATAATAATACCATCCTCCTCCTTCATAAATTGATTATCTAAGTCATGGATCATAAAGTTGAATAAATAGAGTGATAACGGATCACCTTGTAGTAAACCGCCACATATCTCGAACGAAGGGTATGTAATTAGACCACTTTTAAATTAAGTAACTTAATATTAATTATTTATGTACAGATTTTCGAGTGTGTTAAATGTCGTAGTTTATTATATTCGAAACAATTCTAAATTACATTAATTTCAAAATGTTTATTTCTAAAAAAAATCCATATATTTCGTCAGAAATACTTGAGATAATTATTTTTGTTGGTTAAACAGTTATACGTGTCTGTCTGTTTTCACGTCTATTTCGTTTAATATCTCACAATACGCTAACATTAAGAGAAAAAGTTTGCACGAGAACCTCTACGAAACGGGCATAGAGACAATTTAATTTTGGTAACTAAAAGTCGAGAGGTAGGGTAATAGAGGAAGTGCGTGCATTATATTTTCAGAGGGGTCGGATATAATGAACATTTTACACGTAAATGTATATAAACGTGAAATAAACTCTTGTGGAACTCGACAATTAAAATCGAATTGTTTTCTCTTTTGAATAATTTTATTGTCACAGAAAAAGCCCTGGTAAGTGTACACCAAATCAAAGTCTTAACCGAATATCGAATGATCTCAATTGAAATATTTTATTCCAAACGCAATTAAGTAGATGACCGGCACGATTCTGTCGTTATTAGAGACAGTGTTGTGTACAGGGGCAAAACACTACTAATTTCAGATGAAGAACGTATATTATAAATTAAATACGTAAAGAATATGTTGAAAAATTGCAGTCTCGCATTGCGGCATCACAATATCCCTTATTTATAGTTAATGGCAGCATTATGATATTAAATTACAAACAAATTGAAATATAAATTAATTTAAAAATTATTACTTTTTAGTCTCGAGAGTAATAAAAGAATTTGATAAAACAAGAACTAGTGTTGATAAATATTCATGGGAAAGTCTATCCTTACAAGATGATGAAGAAGTAAGATAATACTTTCTAATTTTACTTACTTTACGCTTATAAACTTATTCTCGTTTTTCGCTAAACTTTTTCAATACAGTTTTAGTATTTTAAGATTTTAGTGTCTATAATAATTTTATACATTTTAAACGACTGGCCTTAGAAACTTTATATAGAAATTTTGAAAAAGTCAATTTGAAAATATTTAAATATTACTTTGAAAATGGGCAAATTTACGAAAAGACATTGTACGATTGTTACAGCGGAATGAAGGCATTCGATTAAAAACATTACATAATACCAGGTTATCCGCCATCACAAAATATGTTTTAAATGGTTTTCTACACTGCGAATTTAAATCTTTGGTGTATTTCCACCAAATTTGATTGATCGGCAGATAACACTTTGGTGAATGAAACAGTTTGTCAGTACAAACATCGTATAAATTTAAGATATATTTTAAATTAGTGTTTACTTCAGAAATAAAATTAGGCTATTTCCTACTATCCGAGTATCGGTATAAACGTAATAACGTTCAACTAAAATAATTACTTATTACATGGTTGTTATAGTATTTGATTTGTATAATTACGTAAGGATTTAACACACCGAGTGACCAATTTAGCACACTATAAACATTTTTTATTCCTTTCTACTGTACACAGTTTAAAAAAATGTGTCAGATTGTCTCTCAGTGTAGAAAATATTCGCATAAGATAATTCTTGTAATTATAAATCAAATACTATGATATAATATAATAGAAGAGTTACAAGTACAAAATAATGTAATAATCTTAATCNTTTATTCATAAAAATGCAGTTTCAACTGCTTTTTATTTTATAAAATTCGTCTTCTTGCGCCATCAGAGGGCCTTTTAAACAATAGGTAGTCTGTTAGCAGTGGTCAGTAGTAGTTTAAATTCAATACAAACATTTGTCTCTAGAAAATTTAATCGCAATATAAATAGTATTTATTGTTAATATTACCGATATGTCATCGATAAGAAAGCGTGTTGTATTATCATTAAAAGACAAATTAAAGTATTTGTTTCGATTATCCGAATTTTTCTTTATCCGGAATACCTTCATCCCCAATTAGTCCGGATAATCGAGGTTTTACTGCATTTATTGAAAGTAAGATTAGACAAAGAATTAGTTTAACAGAAAAACATTTAAAAAATCGAATAACCCCTAACTCCAAAAGACGTATGGTAAATATCAGCCCCATAATTATATTGTTTTCATACATGCGAATAATCTTTAGGAACTTATATTGACTTCTTATTTACCGATAAATCACTTCAAGTGATTATCTCATTGTTAAAAAAAATGCTTTATATATTCCTAATACTGATTAAATAAGTATTGATTACATGTAAAAAGTAGATTCACAAAAACACTTCTGTCTAAGAGATCGTTAACAACTTCAATTCGTCATAAATCACGTGTTTACTTAACTAATTATGATATTTTTACAAAATTCTTCAAACAAAGTTAACAATGCTGATTGAAAAATATTTATCTTTTACTATTTGCAACTATAATAGGANATTTACGAAAAGACATTGTACGATTGTTACAGCGGAATGAAGGCATTCGATTAAAAACATTACATAATACCAGGTTATCCGCCATCACGAAATATGTTTTAAATGGTTTTCTACACTGCGAATTTAAATCTTTGGTGTATTTCACCAAATTCGATTCATCGGCAGATAACACTTTGATGAATGAAACAGTTTGTCAGTACAAACATCGTATAAATTTAAGATATATTTTAAATTAGTGATTACTTCAGAAATAAAATTAGGCTATTTCCTACCATCCGAGTATCGGTATAAACGTAATAACGTTCAACTAAAATAATTACTTATTACATGGTCGTTATAGTATTTGATTTGTATAATTACGTAAGGATTTAACACACCGAGTGACCAATTTAGCACACTATAAACATTTTTTATTCTTTTCTACTGTACACAGTTTAAAAAAATGTGTCAGATTGTCTCTCAGTGTGGTAAACCCTCGCATAAGATATTTCTTGTAATTATTAATCAAATACTATGATATAATATAATAAAAGAGTTACAAGTACAAAATAATGTAATAATCTTAATCTTTGTAGTTGTCATTTCCTAGTTTACCAATATATTTATACTCTTTGCAGAAGACTACAAAGTGTTCGGATATGTTTGTCTATATTTTTTACAAACTGCCATCAATGATCTTTTCTTGTTGGAAAAGAAAAAAGTAAATGCTTTATAATGAAAAAGGTACGTAAAAGATTACGTAAATTTTAATTATAACATGACTCTTATTTAATAAATGTTAATCGGTTTAAGATTTGGAATGTTTATATTAATTAACGAAAAGAATAATAAAGGTTACGATAAATGTGCAAAAATAAAACTTCACGTGAAATTCAATTCACTTTAACACTAAGTTATTGTACTAGTGAATAATTTACTTAAAACATAATGTCATAATCGTCAATACCAATTCATTCCGTCATTTTTCGGTTCGGATCAACGTCTGAATAACAGTTATATTCACAAGAATTTCTTTATCTCGCTATCAGTGTACTTTCATTGTGTATAAAATAAATACCTGTGACAATAGAACACGCTACTGTTACGCCTGAATTCCAGACGAGTTAATAAAAACAGTTAATGCGAAAACAAAACATTATAGCCTTCACTTTTAATTGGCTTTACTCTCTTGATTATGAAACTAACTCTATGTTATAACCATAACTGATTTAATGATAAGGCCGCATCTTAGTTTGTTATACTTCGTTTGCAGTGAATATTTCANCCACAAACACTCCAATAAATAAATAGAATTGAAACGACACTTTGAAATGTTTTCCCGATGAAAATGAATAATAATAATAAGTTTCAATAAAAATAATAAAATGTAAATTAAATTTTATCATAACGACTTTGCTTGAATTTCGTTTCTTCTGAGATCGCAGCAATGCGCGATGGTTAAGCTAGTACTGTATAATTCTTAAATCCAGATACATCGGCATCGATTATAATTTTATTTTTAATTGAATAATAAAACCTTAATACAAAAATATTCAAACAACATTTACAATTCATTTTTCGTAATCGTAATTGCTCATTTTGAAAAAAATTACTTTTTTATTCTACAGTTGGATTTAAAGTATTACAAGAATGGTTGTTACTCAAAATTTATTTTTATTTATCAGGGCTGTGGAGTCGCGTATAAATCTATCGACTCTGACTTCGAATCCGGCTCCGGCTAAAATACCAAAACTCCACACCTCCGACTCCGACTTTATCTTACGATCTGATTCCGAATTTCACTCTGACTCCAACTCCACAGCCCTGTTATTTATACCAAGATTGATAAACATAATAATTTGTATTCAAACTTCCGTTCTAATCTTGAAGAAATAGTTGGCTTGAAAATAATTCCCAAACAACGTCTTATATTTTTTAAAAGTATAATGTCACCCGGAAAAAAGGAAATTTGTGCAACAGATTTAAATTTTTTGCATATACTTAATCCAACTTTGTTTTAAAAAATATGATTTATAATTTTAAACCAATTTCTGGGAATAAAACTTTCTTTATTTACAAAAAAAGTTTTTATAACGACTTATTTAGAAAAAACATTACTGACGATAATTACAATCACATTAAACTAATTTCAAAACAAATCTATTACAGATTATTTAAAATTATATCAGTATTATTTATACACGTTATAATTAGCTTATATTTAAGAAATTGAGCTTTACAATATTATATTTTATGGTTGCTCTAAATTTTACATGGAATTGTAGATTAAAAATAACGAAAATTGAATTAGAATTTTTTAACGGTATTAACACGTTCAGTAGAACCTCGATTATCCGGACCTCCATTATTCGGATTTTTCAAAGTAAACTAAAATTTTACGAATTTGCTGATTTGCACTTGGCAAATTACGACACTGTTTATTTACGTGATGGAATGCATAACTTTTTTTGTTTCAACAATGTCTTACCCAGCACAGTGGTTGTAAACTCTTAAATATATTTTACATCGTAATAAAAATATAACTTGACATACGTATTTATAAATAATTTATATTCAAATTACATCATTTCTATGACCAAGGGCGGCGTAAGGCATGGACGACGTGGGCCACCGCCTATGCCTCGCG
>NW_019384599.1:610832-615630 GCF_000671375.1 Centruroides sculpturatus | reverse complement strand
AACTCCACAGCCCTGCTATTTATACCAAGATTGATAAACATAATAATTTGTATTCAAACTTCCGTTCTAATCTTGAAGAAATAGTTGGCTTGAAAATAATTCCCAAACAACGTCTTATATTTTTTAAAAGTATAATGTCACCCGGAAAAAAGGAAATTTGTGCAACAGATTTAAATTTTTTGCATATACTTAATCCAACTTTGTTTTAAAAAATATGATTTATAATTTTAAACCAATTTCTGGGAATAAAACTTTCTTTATTTACAAAAAAAGTTTTTATAACGACTTATTTAGAAAAAACATTACTGACGATAATTACAATCACATTAAACTAATTTCAAAACAAATCTATTACAGATTATTTAAAATTATATCAGTATTATTTATACACGTTATAATTAGCTTATATTTAAGAAATTGAGCTTTACAATATTATATTTTATGGTTGCTCTAAATTTTACATGGAATTGTAGATTAAAAATAACGAAAATTGAATTAGAATTTTTTAACGGTATTAACACGTTCAGTAGAACCTCGATTATCCGGACCTCCATTATTCGGATTTTTCAAAGTAAACTAAAATTTTACGAATTTGCTGATTTGCACTTGGCAAATTACGACACTGTTTATTTACGTGATGGAATGCATAACTATTTTTGTTTCAACAATGTCTTACCCAGCACAGTGGTTGTAAACTCTTAAATATATTTTACATCGTAATAAAAATATAACTTGACATACGTATTTATAAATAATTTATATTCAAATTACATCATTTCTATGACCAAGGCGGCGTAAGGCTTGGACGACATGGGCCACTGCCTATGCCTCGCGCCTCGAAGGTTTATGCATTACTTAAAAGCCGCGAACGCGACGAAAAAATTTTACTCGTCATAAAACGATAGATAATTTGTCAAATTTTTATTCATAAAAGTGCAGTTTCAACTACATTTTATTTTATAAAATTCGTCTTCTTGCGCCACCAGAGGGCCTTTTAAACAATAGTTAGTCTGTTAGCAGTGGTCAGTAGTAGTACAAATTCAATACAAGCATTTGTTTTTTGAAAATTTGATCACGACTTAAATAGTATTTATTTTTAATATTACTGATATGTCATCGAAAAGAAAGCGTGTTATTTTATCATTAAAAGACAAATTAAAGTATTTGCTTCGATTATCCGAATTTTTCCTTATCCCGACTACCCATATCCCCAATTAGTCCGAGTAATCGAGGTTCTACTGATTTATTGAAAGTGGGATTAGACAACGAATAAGTTTAACAGAAAAACATTTGCAAAATCAAATAACTCCTAACTCCAAAAGACGTATTGTCAATATCAGCCTCATAATTATATTGTTTTCATACATGCGAATAATCTTTTGGAACTTATAATGACTTCTTATTTACCGATAAATCACTTCAAGTGGTTATCTCATGGTTAAAAAAATGCTCTATATATTCCTAATAGACAGATTAAATAAGTATTGATTACATGTAAAAAGTAGATCTTAACTAAAACGTTCTGAATAGACATAATCATTTCCCGTTAGCATTTCAGCATATTGATATTCCATATCGTTTATTATTAAATATAATAATAATAATAATAAATTAACTCCTAGTGGTTTTGACAAACAAAACTATTCATTGCATCATACAAATTTAAAATTTCATTCGATTAACTTTATTTCACTATATTAGCGATATATTAGAAATATTAAAATATTTAATTATTAACAATTTCACTGTAAGAATGTTTTCTCCTTGTATTTTATCAACATGCTGCTGGATAGGGTAATTAACTACAAAAACAGTTCTGTCCAAGAGATCGTTAACAACTTCAATTCGTCATAAATCACGTGTTTACTTAACTAATTATGAAATTTTTACAAAATTCTTCAAACAAAGTTAACAATGCTGATTGAAAAATATTTATCATTTACTATTAGCAACTATAATAGGAGAATTTATTTATTACATAAACTATAACTCAATCATTGTTCTATACATAACGAACAGTTATTATTGAAAAATTGTTTTATATAGTAAAATATAAAACAGATTTTCGTTTATATTTTATTTGTTTATTTTATAATAATTTCAATAAATATTTTAAGGAAAATGCTACAAATTTTATTACTATTTTCTTTGTTTGTTTTCTATTTTACTTTTAAACATAAAAATATCTCTAATTTAATAATAAAATGATTTAATGACTATCATTTTAGATAGATAAATTTATCTATTTATCTTTGTGCTATTGTAAATAATGTTATTTTGATTATATAATAATTTTTCTTAAGCATGTATATTGTTATATGTAGGCGACTACATGAATTATGGGTGTATGTAAAAAATATATCAATTAAATTACAATCTATAATAATTGAAATTCTTAAAACTGTTTACAGTACTTTTTAACTTTGAAAAGTTTAATAAAAACATATAATTTCATTTTCTGATGGTTACTTTTGTATTAATGTGCTCAACATACAGAGGTATTTGCCACTAAAGTTTTTGTTTTATGAGTGTTTATAATTCGTGAGACTTTAATCTCTGTAGTTTGGTTTTGACTTAACAGAAACTTGCTGATTATTTTTAAAAATAAGGTTTTCGTGTTCTCTATTTGAACAATTAGTTTTTCCCGTATAGTTTTTTTATGGTTTAAACTAGTTTTTTCACTAAATTACATCTAGTTTAGCCTTTAACAGTCTAGTAGTTTAGTTAGGTTTTTTGTAGCTTAGAGTTAAGGTCGATTTCGTAGGGTACACGAGAATTGAAGTATGGTCAACTAAGCGACAAATTTAAAAATTTTTGCACGCTTTGCAAGCATACGATTTGGAAGAATTTGTATATTTACAGTCAAAAATATAGCGATGCCGCAAATTGCCAAAAAAATACACTATAGGAAAATGTCGCTTCACAGCAATTACACTTTTTAGTTAATAAAATATTATTTTAACGCACTTTTTTCGTTAATAACGTACATAGTGTAAATTTTAAGTAAATTTACGTGTTAAAATAATTACAACCCGGTTAACTGCATTTTGATAAGATAATTGCAATTTGTTGTTGCATAGAACAATTAAACAACGTTTACTCGCAATACGCTTCAGGCTTGTTAATTAATCTGAATTAACTAAGATATATTTAAATTTCTGATGTGAAAATAATTTAAATAAACCAGCAACTAGTTGCTTAACTTTTCCGGCAACATTTAAAACTGCGTGTCTGGCGTCATCCGCTAAAATGTAGTTGAGTGCATTCCTTCGCACACGCTGTCTGTCACATCCGCAATTTCGAATTCGACCACTCGCAAATCAGCAAACGCTAACGTTGAGCAAAAATAGTGTCTGCCTTGACGAAAGCATCGCCAATCTGGTCACAGACCCTAACTAACACTAGTTAGTTCATTTATAGATTACCTGGATATTTCACAAAATAACTAGTTAAACTATGTAATTTATGATTCGTTCACTGTAATACCTAAGCCATGCAAGTATTCAAAAGAATAACGGCTTTCGTTAATTTAACTGAAACATATATAGGAGAAACCGGGGCAAGATCGGCATGTTAAGCTTTACTTAAATTTTGTGTAATAAATACTGCTGTAAACTGAAAAATAAGCTTTGCATATTGTCTATTGGAATGTTTTCTTACTATAGAACTGGTTAAAATCAGTTTGGAAATAAAAATAATTAAAATAATTACAACTTTACAAGAAGAGAGAAATTGACGAAGTTNTCTAATTCATAATTCGTTAGTAGGAATTAATTGTACTGTTGTTCTACGTTAATATTCGCGTATGATCTAATTTAATTACGCAAAAATGTACGTTCGATTTTGATTTCGAGCATTCTCTCTAAAAATATTTTGGAGTAATGTCACAATAAATATAGATATCTAATTACATTGGACCGCGTGTTATTAGTTTAAATAATAACTATTACGAATATAACTAAAGTTCTAAATATATTACTGTATTATTATTCGAATGTATTCACTGATAAGTTACTGTTGAATTTCGTCACAATTTGTATAATTGGGTTGCAATTATCTAATTGCAGACCTATACATTTCCACTATCGTCTGACTGCCCTTCGGTAATATGGGGAAAAGAATTAAATAGATGGAAATCGAGAGCATATATAAGAAGCCTAGGAATGGGAAACATGAATTAACTATATAAAAACTTCCGGTCTGTGTCTGGCTTTCTATATCTGGTTTGGATTTTTATCTATTTAGATAGATGTTTCTTGGAATAACAATAGAAAAACAGACAGACAACGATAGGAATTTACAAGTCTGCGATGAAAATTATAGCTCAATTATATAAAAAATTTTACTAATAAGTATATATTTATTTAATTTTTACAGAAACAAAGCTATAAAATAAATCGAAATTACATTCTTATATTTATTTAAATATGTAAAAATTTTCTTTAAAATATTTATAATACAACTACACACCATAACAAAAACACGTAAGGAGTGAGTTTGTTCACATCTATTATAAAATCTATTATATTTATATATAAAATTAGATGAGATGAAAAGCAATTTTTTTTTAAATTAATGTGTTTTTCTGCTATGAAATGACCTTATTATTTGCGGCAAAGATTCTTATTAAGTAAACGTAAAATGTAGACATAAGTGAAACATGTAAGATTTAAATAATAACTCTTGTCATTAAAAAATGTATTTAATATGGCTTTTTTTAAATATATTTACAGACAAAATTGAACTGTTAAAGTTTCCTTCTTGTTACTTTTAAATGTTTTATGAAAATTTAATTCAA
>NW_019384599.1:595739-604613 GCF_000671375.1 Centruroides sculpturatus | reverse complement strand
AAAATCCACTATTAGCAACTATAATAGGAGAATTTATTTATTACATAAACTATAACTCAATCATTGTTCTATACATAACGAACAGTTATTATTGAAAAATTGTTTTATATAGTAAAATATAAAACAGATTTTCGTTTATATTTTATTTGTTTATTTTATAATAATTTCAATAAATATTTTAAGGAAAATGCTACAAATTTTATTACTAATTTTCTTTGTTTTTTTCTATTTTACTTTTAAACATAAAATTATCTCTAATTTAATAATAAACTGATTTAATGACTATCATTTCAGATAGATAAATTTATCTATTTATTCTTTGTGCTATTGTAAATAATGTTATTTTGATTATATAAAACTTTTTTTTAAGCATGTATATTGTTATATGTAGGCGACTACATGTATTATGGGTGTATGTAAAAAAATATACCAATTAAATTACAATTTCTAATAATTGAAATTCTTAAAACTGAGTACAAAACTTCTTAACTTTGAAGAGTTTAATAAAAACATATAATTTTATTTTCTGATAGTTACTTTCGTAGTAATGTGCTCAACATGCAGAGGTATTTGCCACTAAATTTTTTCTTTTATGAGTGTTTATAATTCGTGAGACTTCAGTCTCTGTAGTTTGGTTTTGACCTAACAGAAACTTGCTGATTCTGTTTAAAAATCAGGTTTCGTGTTTTCTATTTGAACAATTAGTTTATCCCCTATAGTTNAAACTTCGCCAGACCAAATTTGAAAGGAAAAGCATATGTGAAATAATACAGCAGCATTTATTTAAAGAAAAGTTGATTTAAAATAGTCCAATACGGTGACACATAACAGATTTTGTTTGTTAAATTTTTTTCAACTTCTGTTCTTATTCGTGGACAAAAAATTATTTTAGTTCTTTAAGTTTACTTCTAAAATCCGTTTTTATTAACGGACAAAAAATGTTTAAAAGTTTATTTCTAAAATCCGTTTATTGGCGGACCAAAAAAAACTTTAAAAGTTTATTTNAAAGAAGAAACTACTCGAAAGGAAGATGTAGAGCTCGAGGTTATCCATGATGCAAATCAACAACCTGAATTAACTCGTGACCTGTCAGATTTACCAAATTTAATTCAAACAAAATATCAAGTAAAACATTAATTCAACTTTTTCTACTTTTTTTATTATTTTCGTTATCAGCTTATTTGATAACCTCTCGCTCAAATGTTAATATTAGCCGACTTCTTTTCTAAGAAAAAACGTTCTTTGAAAGAGAGTGAGTACAGAACTTTTTAACTTTGAAGAGTTTAATAAAAACATATAATTTCATTTTCTGATAGTTACTTTTGTGGTAATGTGCTCAACATACACAGGTATTTGCCACTAAATTTTTTCTTTTATGAGTGTTTATAATTCGTGAGACTTCAGTCTCTGTAGTTTGCTGATTCTTTTTAAAAATCAGGTTTCGTGTTTTCTATTTGAACAATTAGTTTATCCCCTATAGTTTTTTGTTTGTGTAAACTAATTTTTTCACTAAACTACATCCAGTTTAGCCTTTAACAGTCTAGTAGTTTAGTTAGGTTTTTTGTAGCTTAGAGTTAAGGTCGATTTCGTAGGGTATAAGAGAATTTGAAGGATGGTCAACTAGGCGACAAATTTAAAAATTTCGCACGCTTTGCAAGCATACGATTTGGCAGAAGTTGTAGGCCTATATAAGTTTCTGATGTAAAAATAATTTAAATAAACCAGCAACGAGTTGCTTAACTTTTCCGGCAACATTTAAAACTGCGTGTTTGGCGTCATCCGCTAAAATGTAGTTGTATGCATTCCTTCGCACACGCTGTCTGTCGGACATCCGCAATCCCGAATCCGACCACTCGCGAATCAGCAAACGCTCACGTTGAGCAAAAATAGTATCTGCCCTGACGAAAACATCGCCGATTTGGTCACTTACCCTAACTAACACTAGTTAGTTAATTTATAGAATACCTGGATATTTCACAAAATAACTAGTTAATAAACTATGTAATTTATGATTCGTTGACTATAATACCTAAGCCACGCAAGTATTCGAGAGAATAACGGCTTTCGTTAATTTAACGGAAACATATATACCAGTAACGTATCATCAATCGAATGTGACTAAAGCAATGGGACATGTGACGCATTCATGAAACACTAGAAAAAAATGCAAAGATGGCCGATATTCTGAAGAACTGGAGTATTTTCGATGTAATTGTTTAGAGAAAACCATCGTTGTTAAAGCATGCAATATTGAAATTTTTAAGAATAGGGGATAAACATTTACTATAACAAAAATATACTTTTCTACACTGTAAANCAACTACACTTGTTGGAGAACAATAAAAACACTACACTCAACAAGCCACCAATAAAACTCAACTACCTAACCTATAACCAAAGTCTACTTTTAATTTGTTTTTAAAAAAAAACGCTTGACAAACTTGCCCCGCATGCTGAAGTTACCCCGGTCTCTCCTACAATTAACGTATCATTAATCGAATGTGACTAAAGCAATGGGACATGTGACACACTCATGAAACACTAGAAAAAAATGCAAAGATGGCTGAGATTCTGAAGAACTGCAGTATTTTCGATGTAATTGTTTAGAGAAAACCATCGTTGTTAAAGCATGCAATATTGAAATTTATAAGAATAGGGAAATAAGCATTTGCTATAACAAAAATATACTTTTCTACACTGTAAAAATTTGAAAATAGCTTGATAAAAATGTTTGAAGATTAAGTATACTTAAAAAATTAAGTAAAATAAGTGATTTTGAGAACGAAAAGTGTTTCTAGATCACACGTCTTCGTAATTACACAGAAATACATTTAAATTCGTAAATGATAGGAAAAACATAGAAGGAATCTAATAAAACTGCAGAGTGATCAGTTTAAAAATTTGAAACTGGAATAACACACACGTTAGCCAAATTGTGAAACTCATTGCTGGTAGCTGGACTCGAAGTCATACAGTTGTTCAAGTAGTAGATATCAACTAAAATGCTATGTTTTTATCTTACAATAATCGTAAAAAATGTCATACCAGTCAACATATACTGTTGGAATAAATAAATATCAATTGTGGAAAGATAAAGCATATCGGAAAAACACTGTACATTTAAACTTTTTTAGTTACGAAACTTTTGGTGAGATTTGAAACAGTTGTGAATGATCATAGGAGTGAACAACAGTTTATCAGAGAAGAAACGTATGGAAAAGTGGAAAAAGTTTATTGAGAGAGAGTGGATACATAGATTAAACAAAGTTAGTTGGTGATGGTTTGCTTGCCTTGCCAATAAATTGGTTGTATGACATTTTTATAATTTTCTAAAGGGACTCCTACGTATTAAAAAAGCAGTTTTTTGAGGAAAGTCCTGAAAAGCTTTTTCTCCTTGCCAAATTGTCCACGTGTTACATTAAGTAAATTCAATTAAATTTACAATTTAATAAACGTAAAACATAAGCTTATTGTTCTGAGGAACCGAAAACCGAATGTGGACCAGCAGCAACTCTAGACTTTTAATTATTGTATTAAATTTTTAATTTTATATAAAATTATAAAAATACTTAGAGTAATTTGAGTTTCATTGATATATTTAAATAAATAATGAATTTTTTACTTCGATGAGATATGACAGATGGAGATTTTAGTTAGTTGCTTGAAAGAGTACCTTTAAAGAGGACTTTTTATGACAAACTCCTCATTTAAGTGTGTGATCGTGACAAAACTCTGAAAATTCCATGCGACCAGCGAAAAAGTGAGGATCGGTAACCATCGATCCTCACTTTTTCGCTGGTCTTAATTTGACATTCTTAATTTGACACTGCAAATTAAGAATGTGATAAATTAACAAAAATTTTATTATGTTAGGGAATATTATAAACTGAAAACTTGTAATAATTATTCAATAAAAATTTAAAGTATGAAATGTTAAATCAGTCTAAATAAATAAATAATATGAATTACTTACAATTTTAACGAAACTTTTTTCTACTTGT
This sequence comes from Centruroides sculpturatus, assembly GCF_000671375.1. NCBI lineage: Eukaryota > Metazoa > Arthropoda > Arachnida > Scorpiones > Buthidae > Centruroides > Centruroides sculpturatus. The sequence goes on along the minus strand of NW_019384599.1, from coordinate 600,612 downwards.
ATAGAAAAAGACCATCTAATCATCAGGATAAAGACGTTCTAATAAATAGCTTTTCGAATTTTAAACTTATATTAGAACATATGCTGTATATTGAAATCGAATTAAGTAAACAAGCATAACGAAATTAATACAATAAATTAGAATAAGCTAAATAAAATAAAATAAAATATGAAATACGGTAACCCCGCACAATGCAATATGTAAACATTTTTTTGTAGTATCTCTGTTTTTTTATTGAGCCTGTTTCCGGTTTTTAATGTATCACATTACGAAGTTCTCTTTGATTACACACTTCCTTGATGTAGGTAAAATGGTTACATCTTTATAGTTTAAGCATTTTTCTGTTAAGCTAGAACTGTAGATCTGTTGTGGATGCAAGCGTTGGCGAGTGCACCGTAGCAATGATTCTGGCTTTATCCCAATTAACTATGGGCCCATCTGTCTGCGCTATTCTTGATAACGCTGTTGTATTTCGGCTTTTTGCAAAGTCGTATTTATGCTCTTTTACCCGTACATTTAGGTTTCTATTTCTGACTCCTATATATTCTTTGTCTATTCTCAATTTGTCGTTCATGTACGATATTGCATGCACTCCTGAATAACGTATACAAGGTTACAGCTCTTTTGTATACAATATTAGTACTTTTGTAGTTCGCAATTTCTTTCATAACTGCGGATAGACTTTTATTATATGCGAACTTCGTGATATCGGTGCCTCCATCAAGTTTTTTTTTTTTGCCTTTTCTAGGATCATTGTATGCGGCAATTATCTCGTTATGCTTGTTTACTTAATTAGATTTTTATATACAGCGTATGTTCTAATATAAGTTTAAAATTTGAACGTGTTATTCCAAAAGCTATTGATTCGAACGTCTTTAACCTGACAATGGCCCTTTGAATGGGTTGAAAACGTTTGTTCAGCAGAGTAAATGAGCTTTCAGAGTATTAAGGTGCGTATATAGTTAAAGAATCTGATTGTGAATATGAGTGATACATTAATTTATACAGAAAATACCAAGGAAAATATCCGCAAGTTAAGCAATACAAACTTCGGTAGATGCAATTCTAACAAAAACATTATAAAATTAAGAAAACGAAATTTTATAATGTTTTTGTTAATTTTCCTCCATAGCTATCGTAGTAAATTCAACAATTTTTAATTTTTCTTAAAAAATACCGATACCCAACCACTTGCAGGCGTATTTTTCGTTGTCAAAAACGCCAGGCTTGTCTAGCAGAGAAGCGTTTTTCGAGCAAAAGGTAAGGATGGCGAAGATTATACATTATAGCCAATTTTACCCGTTTATTCAAAATGGAAAAATTAGGTCTCCCTGTTCGTAGACTAATTAGAGAATTTTTGGATAGGTCTAAATATACGTTCGATTTTTCGTAAACGCAAAAATCCGCATCTGGGTTTGTAAATCATACACTTCGCTTTCTATTAATACTTTCATTGTTAACACTTGTCCAGCGGGGAAGTGTTAACAACATCTTTTCCGAGGGGAAAATTTTGCGAAATCCCTTCTTAGTGTACGTTCTCATGACGTACCTTAACTGTGTACAAAATTTCAATTTTTCACTCCTAACCGTTTGGGCTCTGCTCTTATTATTATCTTTATCATTATTATTAATATCAACCCATATCGATTTTATATATAAATGTCAATTAGCAGTGTATTGTAGCGAATAGATTGAAGGGAAAGCTTGCCAAAATTTCATTTTATTTTTGGATCGCTCGCAACTAATCTCCACAAAGAAACAGTTTCAGTAATAATCAACACAAACAATTCAAAAATATTCACTTCTTAAATTATTATTGTATTTTAACAACCGAATAACGTTAACTGTTTCTGTCATCGACTTCAAAAATTATAATTTTATTGAAATACTCCGCGGTTGGTTAACGCGTATACCCGTTTCCGATGCAAATCGATTTGGAATAAGGCCGAAACAATATAATATATAAGCATTTTTATATTTGTCATACGATATATTTGTAGATTTGTGATGGTAAATACATCTGGCATTTTTAAATAACAGGAGATAAGATTTCTAGTATAAATCTTATTGCTATTATCAGAAGTATGGAATTTAGAAGGAATTATTTCATTGTTTTTTGATAGACATATATAATTAAAATTTTATGTTTAAAAATAAAATATTTTTTACGCTTCACATTTTAATTAAAAGTCCAAATTTTTCTTCTGATAGAGAAAAATGAAAGTTGAGATCTTAGGTTTCTTTTGGTTTTAACTTAACTCGGGGAGAAGACTCTGCCTATTTCTTCTCTATTTTCCGCCTAATAATATGCATTTTATAATAAGAATCCAAATGAAAATATTGGCTTCCAGCCATGATTAGTGAAAAAGCAATCGCCACCCTTCTTACACAGCCGATCTTCAAAGTGTACACGACTTGAAAAGTGCAGATATAATTTGGAAGGCGCTGACTCCTTTGGGTACTTTCTTTTGGTTTTAACTTAACTCGGGGAGAAGACTCTGCCTATTTCTCCTCTATTTTCCGCCTAATAATATGCATTTTATAATAAGAATCCAAATGAAAATATTGGCTTCCAGCCATGGTTAGTGAAAAAGCAATCGCCACCCTTCTTACACAGCCGATCTTCAAAGTGTACACGACTTGAAAAGTGCAGATATAATTTGGAAGGCGCTGACTCCTTTGGGTACGGCCATTACAACCAACAATCAGGAAAAAACAATAGGGAATTCAGTGTTTATTTTTGCGACGAATCTCAGGCGAGCAGTGTAGGGGTTTACACAATAATTTGCATGAGACAAATCAATTAAGAAGAAAAGAGTCTATGATAAAAATACTTTTATCTAACCTGTCTGTTAGTTGTAGTAATCTCAGTGAAAAATCGGTGAGGCTCAAATTTAGCAAATTCATAGTACAGTAGATCCCCCTATAAAAGCGTTTCCTATAGTTATGATTCCTATAAAAATTGTGGCATTATCCGTAAACAACGGTAAAAATAACTCCTATAATACGTAAAACGTCATCGGGCAGCCGAACTACTTACCCGCCGTCCGTAGCGCCACGCTACGGAGAGATTTCTATCGTCTGGACAGTATTATATAAATTATATATAAATTAGGTACTGTACATATAATTATATATTAATTATATATAAATTAGGTACTGTATATATAATTATATATTAACTTAATTTATTGTAACTTTATTATAATTAAATATATATTTTTCGCCGTCTAGCGTCACGCTACGGCGAGTTAGGCGACCTATCGTCTGTTTAGTACTGTAATTTTATACATTTCTTGTGAAAGAAACATTTCTTATTTAACGGCCATAAAAATTATTTATATTAATGATGTCTCCAAAGGTCAACGAAGTTTTCGCAGAAAAATAATATCAGAAATCGCGGCCGCAATTTGATGCGCTGTTCCGCGACGAAACCAAGCTTTAGCAACGAGCGTAGTCAAAGGGTACACACTCGGTAAGTAATCCTACAATTTTTTGTTTATAACGTAGTTTATACGGATTATTTTCAAAAAAATATACGTATTTTGGAAATGTTGAGTCGAATTAGTCTAGAATCGATTAATTTTATGAAAGAAAACCTTTCAAACAGCCGTAGTCCGTAAACTATGATTCCTACAAAATTGATTCATAAAGAACGGAACGTATCTACCGTCTTATAGGGGGATCTACTGTATAGTAAAGTTGACTCTCTAAATTCGAGGCTTCAAATTCTCGAGGCCTTGCAGAATTGTCAAATCGCGAGTCACTTTCCCCTGCAAAGAATTATCAGGTGAAGATACCATTTAAAGAAAAGTTTAGTGTTCTCCCAATTCAGGTTGTTGTCCATCACAATAAGTTGTCCGCCATAGACAGGTTTTATTTTAGCCATCAGTTTCTATTTCTAGGTAACTTTCCTCATTGTTTTCCTGTTCTGGATGTTCTTTCAATTGAGGAGTAGTTATAAAAGTCAAGATAAATTTGTCCCAAGGGTCTATGTAAGTCTATTGTTGTCCTCTTTCAGTAGTTTCTATAGCATTGTCTCCCCATAATACATCTTTTTGGTCTACCGTTATTTCATTGTCGAGTTCAATTTTTTTTTTTATCGATTGCGGGTTTGATTCGGTCTGCGTAAACGCGTAACTTCTTTTTTATCTTAAGACTTTATATTTCATAATTAAGGAGACTTGGTACTTCTGTTATTCGATACATTCCTCACTATCGAGGTGCTAATTTTAGTTTTATTTACTGCGAGACGACTACTTCTTTTACAAAAACTCCGTCTCCTACATGTAACGTGGTGGTTTGTTTTGTTATCGCTGCCTTTCTTGTTTTGTTTCTGCGACGTGTTCGGCATACTGTTGTGCTTTCTGTTGAGTGTTGATCATTCCTTGTAATTCCGAGGTAAATTGCTTCTACGTGGTAGGTGATGCACCTAGCACATTTTAGCAGAATGTAGTTTATTTTTTTTTTTGCCTTAGACAGGATGTAATCAATATGGCAACGTAATGTAATTTCTCTCTATTCTCTCTTGTTTTATTGTGTACGACTTTTCTGTTTACACCTGCACTAACTAGTCGATCCGGCAGAGTTTTTTGCGTCTTTTATGAAAATTAAAATTAATATAAAAAGAAATATTATGACGTTGATTAATGATAATAATAATAATAGTAATATTGTTAATAATCTATATCTATTATCTATATATATACAGTGGAACCTCGGTATACGTCTGCTTTAGAATACGTCCAATTCGGAATACGTCCTGTTTGGACGAAACAAATTTTGCTCGGTATACGACTTTTCTTCGGTATACGACTTAATTCAATTATAAGCGTCATCTATGAACAAGTAGCACTATCGGTGTACTAGACCA
>NW_019384599.1:567430-595421 GCF_000671375.1 Centruroides sculpturatus | reverse complement strand
GTATGATGTTTCTGTTTACACGTGCACCAGCGAGTCGATCTGGCAAAGTTTTTTGCGTCTTTTGTGAAAATTAAAATTAATATAAAAATAAATATTTTGACGTTGATTAATGATGATAATAATAATAGTAATATTGTTAATAATTAAAAAATAAAGTTCTTAAAATAAATTTTTCATTCGAATTTATTAAATTCTTATATTTTTAAATTTGGTCACCAAAAGTCTTTTATAAATAATAGTACATAGTAATTGACTAATTAATAATTCTATGTTTTGGACCTAAGGTTTTTAGGGTTTATAGAAAAATGTTTCTGGTTAAAATTTTTTTTTATAAAATCATGCCAAAATATTACCTAAGAAAGGTCAGGGAAAGGTTAATCAAAGAAAATATTACGGTTTATAACACAGGGGTGGGTGGGGGTCTAAAATAGCCGAAATCGCCCTTACGTAATTTATGCACAGCCCCTTTCTACCGTTCGAATTTGGTTTGGAGAGTAAACATTCACCATTTTACTGCAGATATCTCAAATGTAAACAAGTCTTCGGCATACAATGGCAATGGTATGAATTAAAATTTCGCAAAATATTTTTTATTTGCTTTTATATAGTGAACTAATGTGTCTAAAGCATTTTTTAGTTGATTGCAAATTACAGTATAAAAGAGAAATAATAATAACATTAGTATTATCACGAAACCGCAATAAAAACCGCGAAAGGAAACATAACAAAGACAAGCAGAATTGCATTATCAGTTACATCAAATGTTCTGTTTTTCGTTTGTGCTGGCGTGGCTGTTAAACCCGACAAAATACAAAAAGTAACGTGAGAAATTCATACAGAAGTTACTTTGATCTTTATATATTTGCGATATATTTTGCTGTCGAAACAAATAAATTCCCTTGTGAACATTCCCGTAAACAACTGACGGATATAATTCTCATTGAAGTAAAAATGGTACAAAGAAACAAAATATCAAAATACGTAAAAATGCACGAAAAGCGATTGTTGTTCCAGCACTGCCGTGTAATATAATTTCAGAATTAATATATTAATGTAGATGAAATAAACATGCTACTAAGTAAATTGTTCAATTTATGAAGAAGACGTAAAATATTTAATTATTAAGAAATTTGCCGTAAAAATGGTCTTTTCTTCTACTTTATCGACTCCCTCGAGTGCTGCCGGATGAAGTAATTAACGGCAAATGCGTTTCTCTCCGGAAGATCGTTAACCACTTCTATTTGCGATAAACCGCGTGTTTACTTGACTAATTATTAAATTTACAACATTAATTTTAGTTTTAGTTTGATATTATTTTTATTTTTTATTTATACCGATATTAAATGTATTAATTATACAAATTTGGATTTTTAAATATATTTACGTAAGAAATAATTACAATTTTACTTTTGTATAATTTTGTAAAAACGATTCATTGCACTTTCGCAATAAAATGAGAATTAATTTCAATTTAATTTTATCATTTGCATAAAGCATGTATATTGGGCTGCAATTTTAAAAAATTGCAGTTTTACAAATGTGCACTTCAATCCGTCTGTCTGTGAATTTGTCTGTTTTGTCTTAATCTCCAAAATAAAGTCAAATAGATGTAATTAGAGACGGATATGGAATGAATAGAATTAGGAGACTCAGTTTAAAAATAAGACAAATACATGATTGACAGTTTGGACAATTAAGCAATGAAAATTTACAATGGATTGTTGGCGCGACAATTGGTTAACATATTAGAATTTCGAGGTAATACATCATACAGTTATACATAGATAAATGCAATGAGAAAATGGTTACATGTACTGTACAAGGTAGATACGAATACAATGAGAGTAGAAATGCCAAATAAAAGTAACAATAAGTGATGCAGTTTACATTAAGATGCCCGGGAAGTACAAATTATACAATTATAAATCACAAAATCACTAAGTTATAAAATTATAAGATTACAAAATCACAAAATATAAGATTATAAAAGATAAAAGATTACAAAAGATAAAAATTTATAAAATTTATAAAAATTACAAATTATATATTACAAAAATTAACTTATATAGATTATAAAACCATAGATTATGAATTTGAACAATGATGTGTGATTAATACAGTCCTACACGAGTACAGAGACCACATAAGACTTGTGGGGTGGTAACCTACCACAGCACCTAGTCGAGCACCTTAATGCTTGAGGCAAAGTCTTTTAAGGCATTGTAGTACTGCTTGTTGCTGATAAGAATTTTGCTTTTGCATGGCCATAAGTCGTTATTGTCTTGAACCTTGATGATCAAGCGCTGCCTTTGTGTATTGTAGTCCGGGCAGTTCCAAAGTATGTGTCCAGAGTCTTCATCCTCGTTTAGCTCACAGGGGCACTTCCCGTCGGTCTTGTGCAGAAACCTCCTTAGGTAGCTTCGGAAGTTCCCGTGCCCTGTGAGTAGTTGGGTGATGCAGTAATTGGTGATGAAGTGTGTGTAGGTGCTTCTGTCCCGAACGTTCGGAATGAAGCCAAAAGTAGTCCTACCTGTATTGCTTTTGCTCCATCTGTCTTGCCAAATTTCCCAAGTGCGGTTTCTGATGGTGTGCCTCACCCAGGTGAGAGGCGTGAGCTCGAAGGTGTAGTTGTTAACCCACGCAGGGGCTGAGCGAGCCAAGAGGTCGGCCCTCTCATTACCCGGGATCCCCGAGTGCCCCCGGACCCAGGAAAGTCGTATGTTGACGTCTTCCTTGATAGACAATAGGAGGTTGACACTTTCTTGGATGATGCTTAACTTGGTGTTAAGGTTCTTTAACTGAAGAAGTGCCACTCTACTGTCACTGAGAATGTTTATCCTATTGAACTTATGCGTGTCCTTATTATTGTTTATCCAGTGGAGAGCCCTGCAAATAGCCAGAGACTCGGCTTGGTTCACAGTGCAGTGGTTTGCCAGTTTAAACCGAGCTTGGTGAATGTTAATATTGTTGTTGGTTACAACGAAGGCACAGCCCACCCCGTCCTCAGACTTGGACCCGTCGGTGTAGATGGTATAGCCGGTGTGGTCCGTGGGACCCTCCAGAGAGAAAATCTCTTCTAGAGAAGTCTTAGGGTGTAAGAATTTCTGGTGATTATTTAAGTCCAATTTGAAGTTATTCAGGTGGTTCGAGATGTTATCGATAGTGGTGCTGTCTTCAAGGTTTTTCATAACAGTGTTAAATTTGAGGTTTGTGGTAATCCCCTTGGCAAGTTTTAGTTGCTGATAAGCCCAGACTTTTTCTTTCATGACGAGGTCAATGGGGATGAGGTTGGCTATTGCCAAGAGCGCATCCGTAGGAGCGGTCTTGTAGGCCTTGGTGCACGAAATCAGGGCGAGCCTCTGCACCGAAGAAAGTTTTCTTTTGATATGCACCTTCGTGATGGAAGGCCCCCATACTTCTGCCCCATACAGCAAGATTGGTTCTATGACAGAAATGTACAAGAGGCGGCAGACGGAATTGCTGTATCCCCAGTGATTCCGGGCGATGGAGGCAAGAGAGTGCATTACCTTGATGGCTTTCTCATAAGTGTAGTGCACGTGGTGCTTCCATGTAAGTCTGTTGTCGAGGATTACCCCCAGATACTTAAACCTGTCGCTGTTTTTAATACGTTGACCGTCCATTTTTACAATAGGGCCTTTTCGTAATGGGGTATTCTTAGGGAAGACGACACAGCTGCATTTGCCGTAGTTAATTTCCAGTTTCATGTTGTGGCTCCATTTGGAAATTGCCTGTAGGATGTTGTTGGCCCTAGCTTGAAGGACCTCTTGATTCTTGTGTGAAATAGCTAGGACCGTGTCGTCTGCATATCCTTGGATACTGCAGTCGCTGTCCCCTGGAAAGGCTGAACTTGAGGTCAGTAGGCTGTTATACATAACGTTCCAGAGGAACGGACCTGTTCTTGAGCCCTGGGGGCATCCTCTGTTGATACTCCTGTAAAGATGGGTTTGTTTATTGTTTATGACTATTATCTTTCTGTTATGTAGGTAATTCTTTACAAGGTTATAGATATTCCTCGGGCATCCAAATTCCTTAATGCTCGAGAGGATAGCAGGCCACCATGCGTGGTCGAAAGCCCCTTTGAAGTCGATCGAAACCACCATGGTGTGCTCGCCTCTTTTTTTGGCCTCAGTGATGGTGTTAACTATGTCGTCCAGTGCTGTGATCGTACTTCTTCCTCTCCTGAAGCCATATTGCTTCTCGCTTAGATAGTTGGAGTTTTCGCAGTGGTAAGTAAGCCTGTTAGCCATGAGCCCATCCAGGATTTTCCCAATGACAGGGAGGAGGGAAATCGGCCTATAGTCCGTTGAGCCTGAAGGATTGCTGTTCTTTGGGATTAACTTGATAGAGGCCGTTTTCCATATATTTGGAAAGTAGGCCATCTGGAGACACTTATTGAAGATCATGCTAAACGTGGTTGGGATGGCTTCGAAGGCCATCTTTGCCATTTTGGGGGTAATAAAGTCCATCCCTGGCGCCTTACGGGGTTTGAGTTCGCGGAACTCGGTAGCTATTTCTTGGTTAGTGAACTGACTGTCGTCTTCGTTGTTTGGAGCAATTGTGCTGTCCCTTCTTATGTTCTTCTGGGTTGCATTGTCCGTGAACGGGTCGTCATCCGGAAAGAGTTCGTTTAAAATCTAGTTGTATGTTTCTTCAATTGATGTTGCGGGGTTGTTAATGTCGATATTGAAATTATTTGGAATCTTGGAGTTTTTAATTTTACCCCTAGCAACGTAGTATGGCGTTGACATTAACAGGAGGTTAACAATTCTTATAAAAAGACCGTGATTGACAGAAATGAACAAAGAATGTGGACTTACATTTGACATGTGGATTCGATGCGTTGAACATTAATTAATTAAAATCGAATTAAAATTAATTAATTAAAGTTGATACAATAACCTAATAATAAACTGAGATTCCGGTAAAACAGTAAAGTCGTAAAAATATACATTGTTAAAACAAAATGATAAGTAGATTCATACTAATGCGAACAGAGTAACAAGACGATTCGAAGTACATTCCAGGGTAACCGTCATCCTCACCCCTATCCGTTTTCACAGCTCTCCCCTCCCCCACTCCTCTGGTCAAATATGCGTACCACGATTCGTGTAATTTATGACCGGAGTTATTATTCATAATTTTCTCTTTGTTTTTTATTATTTCCAGCAGGTGAACCCGGCGTTGCTCGGGCAAAAGTAACGATAGCCAAGATTAAAATTATTACATTATAGTTAACCTTACCTATTTTCACAGAATGCAAGAATTGGATTCCACTGTTTCCAAACTAATTAGAAAATTTTTAAATGAGTCTAAAAATATGTTCGATTTCCCGCAAAAACGAAAAAAAAACTGCATCTGCGTATTGCACGTCGCTTTCTCTTAACACTTTCATTGCTACTTAACACTTCCATTGTTACTTGTCACTTTCATTGTTAATGGAAGTGTTAATCCTGTCACTCTCCCCCCCGGGGGAATTTCGAAAAATCCCTTCTTAGTGTGCGTTTTTGTGACGTACCCTAACAATGTACCAAATTTCAACTTTCAACTCTTAACTGTTTGGGCTCTGAGCTTATTATTATTATCAACTCGTCTCGATTATATATATAGATTCATTCCCTTTACTTACGCCACTGCAAGTAAGGCGTCCATGCCAAAACCTGATTGTCAGTCAGATCAATCTCTAACATTGTATCAGTGTATAAATATATCAATTCGCTTTTAATCCCTTTTTTAATATATCAATGCAATAAAACGTACTTTTACAATACCTAGACTAAAATTTTCATAAAAGGGTTACTATATTTTTGAAAATTTGAATGTTTGATTTTCTTATTTATACGTTAGTTCACATATAAAGTATTAAAGATTTCAACTACACGATTTCGTGTAGCATACCAGCAGTGTTTATTAATTTTATGAATTTCACTTATCACAACCATCTTACAGACACATTAAAGAAGTTTGAAGTACGGAATGAAAATCCACTAACATAGCCTATTTTATAATGAAAGTCGCTTCTATTACTTTTTACTCTTTTTCCGGTTGCTTTTAAATCAGAAACATTATAACGTGTAAATGAAATAAATTTTAAAAATTATATAATAAACTTTTCTTCACCTAAACCAGATTTACAAGAAATGAGATCAAGACCTTTCTTCTCTGTGTATCCACTCAAAGCCAGACAACCTCCGAAAAACGTCAGCTGAAAGAAATACGTAAAACAGATGCAGGTCGCAGCATAAAAGCCGAATATTCTAATTACTGGAAATGGGCAGTTCATTGCAATACAATAAGAACAAAAATTGGTTAACGAAGTTATAGTTATGGATACTGCTGCATTCGAATACGTATCCTCCATCCGCTTTTCAACTGGATCACGAGTATTTGTTGTTCTCCAACATGCAATCACTACGAAAGAATCGTCCACTTCTGTCACTGAAAAACAATTTCAAAATATTAGCCAGAAAAAAAACGTACACATTATATAACATATTATATAACCTACCCAGAATTGCAAATGGGAGAGCAACGTTATAATATGTGCTTTCTACACCACACGCAAATAGTAATCCAAACGAGGCAGCTACAGCCATTCCGGCTGATATGACACTGGCTACACCCATCCACGGTTTGCTTCTAATCCAAGTATTAGTCATGTTACTCAGCATGCTGAAGAGACATACCACGATTATGGTGACGCTTATAAATGGTATTATCTCCTGCAAATCTAACATAACATTAACATCAGTCGAAGCGAATGGCTCGAAAAAAGTGTCAATATACTTGAAATTGCATTTTTTTATTTTTTTATAAAGTGCTTTACTCCATGCTTTACTCCACTCCGCTTTACTTGTGTTACTGTCATCCAATGGATATGATAAACGCATGGCGTATACTTCTTGTATATAATCGTTTTCGTCAACGATCACACCTCCTAAATTGAATAACATTATCTTATATGAATACGTTAAAGGATCGATATCTATGGGATACTTGAATTTCCGTCTCTTTGAAACCACATCATCCGGATGGTTTAACAAAGTAGAAATAGGATTTTCGAAACATTTTTCATAGACCCGTCCACATACATCGTTGTAACCAATTCGCTTTTTATCAACATGCACAGTGACGTTATTTTCTATTTCGCTTAACATTTGAACTTCGAGTAAAATATTTTTCTGAAACATGTTTTTATCTTTTTTGTGTTTTATGTAGATCGCAGGTACGACTGGACGATGAGTTATTCTTTGTAAATCGTAAAATTCCGAAGTGTTCATTGGAAATGTTTTGTCTATGAATTGTCGAATTTCAAAAATATTTCCTCTGTCAGCACATAACAAATAATTGACATCATAAATATACTTCATATTAAAGAATCCAATACACAGTAAAGCGCAGGCAATGGAAGGGATAACAATGTAATAATACGGATGTTGGGCAATGTTTCTTCCAAATTTGCCGAAACACTTGCGTAGGCTTTCACTTAAACATGAAAACTTTAAGTTTCTCTCCATCTTTTAACGTTGTGCTAAAAAGGTAATCATTTTTTAACAATTTATTAAATTAGAAGTTTATTTAAAATTATGAATTAAAATAAATTATGCTATTCAAAAACACTTTCAATCTATTTTTATACGGGTTTAATTCAAAAAGTTTGGAAAATATTGAATTCTATTTTACATATTGCAGAAAATTTGTTGTTCCAAAATTTGCATACGTATACAATAATTTGAATACAATAAGCCATTTAATGACAAACCAATTAACGCAGTATCTGAAATTGATAAGGCAGTTAAATTATATAATTTACAGTAAACTGTAAATTATATGTCCACTTTATTTTAAACTTAAATAGGGTTAAACATCTTTATTTTTCTCTACTTTTTAAAAAACCGATATTTTCATTTCCTTGCGTTAACGTAAGAAATCTTTAAAAGTCTAATCTTTTTAGATAGTGACTTTTGCTTTAATCTAAAAAGAAAAGATAACACAGCGACAGATTTCGGGTTCATTTACAGCAGGGTTGTCCAATCTTTTTACGTTTTGGGCAAAATTAGAAATTTACTGATATTCAGCGGTTTAGAAAGATACTTTATATATAAAATATATGCTTTTCAAAATGTTCAAAATATAAATATCAAATTTTAATAACAAATATATATATACAGGGGGTGATCGGTTAACGAACAGTTCGGTTAAAGAACAAATCGGATAACGAACACTTTTGCGAAAGATTTTTATGTTCGTATAACTCGCTCAACCCGGTATTTACGTACCAGATAGCAACCATCCAAACTTTGAAACTCTCCCTTGTAATTCCAGCCTTTTATTTTTGTGACAAAAACAATTTTTTATAGTATTCACGAGACTGTCGGGTAGGCACTCGTTAATTAAAGTTTTGCGTCGGTTTTTATTTTGGAAAGGTAAGAGCTTAATAAAACAGTTAGAAAGTGGGCAGATATCTCATGTCTGTTGTTGCTGGGCAGTATGGCTCGAACAGATCTACAGTAAGACGCAATTATATCTTATCTAAGATAGATATTGTATTATCAAGAATACTCAAGCAGCTGAAAGAGTAACAAAAATCACATATGAAAAATAAAAAACATTGAAGAGCTCATAATGGAACCTGAAACGGATCTGACGACGGAAAAACGCCAAAAACTCTTGAATGAAGAACATCGAGAAACTCGGCGAGATATCTTTTCTTCTGAAAAAGAGGATTAATGTCGATATCTGCTATTACACATTTTTTTGACGAAGTGGGGTGATGTCAGAACGACGGTCTTAGAATGACATCCAAACCAGGTTGAGGTTAATAGGTTTAGGGATGTCTACAATTACAATGCCATTAATTACTTCTGAAAAGCCTTGAAGAAGAGAGAAAAGCAATCGACATTGGACAGATTCTTTAACCCCCACAAACGGAAAACATTACTAATAAAAATGCGAGACTGCATATATACGTATTTTTACTATTACATATAAATAAAAATATCCGAAAAATGAAATAGTATATATTTTTTTATTTTTTCGAGTCTCCGGAACGAATAAATCAAATTCCCATAAGAACCTATGGGAAATCGATAATCCGTTAACGAACAAACTCTTGGAACGGATTATGTTCGTTAATCGATCACCCACTGTAATCACAAAAGATACTGTATATTATTGACAGTAAAAAAATGATATTCACACAACAAAAAATAAATTCAATGTAATTTTTGACAATTTTGCGGATGAAAATTGTAACATTTTGTAGATGAATTGTACGATTGTGATACTGTGTTAGAGCGTAAACGTGTTTAGAAATGCCGTGCTGTACGTGGGATGACTGTATATGAGTTTAATTTTTTTCCAAAATATTTAGAATTGTCTCTTTCGAGAGGCGATGATCGTTTTCATATATGTTGGAAAATATACACCTAGAAAATGTCTACAGAAATTAATGCGTCATGTTTTCGCAACGGTTATAATGGAGCATAAATTCTGTTCAGAAGATTCCTGGTTATTATAATAGCAATACAAGAAAAACGAGAAAAATACCGTAAATAACGAAATAAAATCTTATCTATTCTATTATTTTATCAATTTATGTGTTATTTCGAATAGATGAAGGACGTCGTATTCCTTCTGCGCTAAATATCGACTTTTACTGCGATGTTTAACTTATAGACGAACGGTTCGTAAAACTAAATGAAAGGTTTTTTAAGTGACATGCCTGTTAAAAGATCGAAATCTATTTAATTGCATAATTGAAATTTCCTCGTGTGAATAAAGTATTGGTAGAGTTTGAGTTAATAATTACGTTTGATTTTTCTTCTCACGAAAGTAATAAGTCATTCACTAATAGACTAGCTTTTCTTTTTATTAGAAATTAAACATCTATAAGGAAATAAAGTGGAATATTATATGTAAATTTATATAAAATTAATGGTTAAATGAGATAAGATATACTCCAATTTGGTATCAAAATTAATATATAATAATGATGTATTAATTATTATTCACTATTCTCTAATGCTGATCACGATTAAGTTATAATATACTACGCTAAAAGTATCATACATAAAATTTTCGATACAAGAAACAAATATTAACAGCATATGCAGCTTGGAAATACTTTTTCTACAATGATGTGCCCGGTCATCCACACACAACCCATTACGACAGCTCTATCTATACAGATGCTATTCGAAGCGCGTCGGCACTATGTGCCAATAAATAAGTTTGAGAGAGAAGAGTATGGGCATCTGCCATTTAGTGCTACAGTGTGGCGACATAGTAACACAATAACATCGCCATATAGTGTTTATATAATTTTTCACCATCAACGCCGTGTTTGTTTAAGTTTCGAGCTTATTTTCTGTTAGGAGTGCGCAATGCTTACTTTGTATTTTTCTCTTATACATTGCATCAAGCGCAATAATTTGTACCAGAATGTATGACATTGACACTTTGATCTCAAAGAACCTTGAAAAGAAAATCATGGACCCACATCTTTATTATGTGGTTGATAACAAACTAAATTATACGTCTTATAGAATACACGCTAGCGATAAACTCGTGAGATTTGTACGATATCGGTTTGTCGCTTGCGCTCGTATTACGAGCTTGTATCTCGAAAACAACTTCGCACACCACCCACTTTTTATTACATTTTTATATTCCTCATCGTATTAAAGGGAAGATAGCGAATTTTTATCAAAATCAATCGATTATATTTCCAGAACGAGCACATTTTCTAAGGCATTTAGAAGATGCATCGCTAACTCTCTACATCAATTATCGAAGACAATTCAAGAAATCGTGCTTGTTACATATAACCAGTTACATATTATTTACACACGTCCTGATTAAAAATTTATGTCCTAATGTTTAGTCGAAACGTATTAAGAACATAAGAAAGACAGACAAACTGTTCTAACGATAATTTTTCGTATGTTTTACTTACTCGGAAGCAATTAGATAAAGAAATAAAATGAAAACGCCAAAATATTTAAGTTTATGATGACGTTTTCGCCCAATTTACAATATAAAGACGTAAGAGAATTAAATTATAATAATTTACGAGTCGTAGCTGTAGTTTCGTCTCGCCTTTGTTTTATTTTATTATTATTATTTTACTAAATATAAGTTTTTATTTAAATTTTACGAGAATACTTTTTTTAAGGTTAAAGATAAAATGTTTAATTACAGATGTGTTTGTTTCTAATTACTGAAAAGCAATTGAAATAAAAAAATAAAATAACAACGAAATATTCTTCGTGACTCCAAGTACAGTTCAAAATGAATACAAGTGTGTAAAATTTACTTTACATAAATTGAAATAATCGTTTTTTTTCAATAATATTCATTAAATAAAATTAACTTTTGTACTTTAAAAACAGAAATGTATTTTTTGGATAATAAATTACTGTATTATTAGGTAAATACATTACATTACCGTATTTCGAAATATAATGGTTTTTCAGACTTGATTTTATTTTATCTAAACAATAACCAAAATTATCTGAAAAATTCGTAAAATTTGAAAATTCTACCGAAATAATTACAAATTTTTTACGAGATTAAACAGGTGAATTTTTGACATGAGATTATGTCAAAAATTATTTCTTTGACGATTCTAGTGTTAAATTAATAGTCTATTGATAGAATTTTTTTGTAAAAAAAAACTATTACTTAATTACAAATAATAAAAAACTATTATGCGTTGACAATATAAAAAACTTTGTTTTCCAACATATTAAAAGATGAAGCATAAAAAAACCTTTCACAGCATAAGAGAAAAATTTTCTACTTATAAATCTAATTTTCCTGAGAAGCTATATACATAAATCGTGGAAATATTATTTAATGAAATATTAAAAAATATATATTTTATATTATATCAAGAAAATGAAGCTTTGTTTATAGTGAGAAAGCGAAAAGTTTGAATTATCCTTGAATTTATATTTAGAAGAAGAAAATCTATCCAGTTTTCTTCTAGCTTTTTTTATAATAAATGTAATGAGATATGTTCCTTTATTTTTCCTCTGCAGAGTAATAATTTTTACATCACGTTGTAATTCGAATTGACGTAGTATTATTTAAAAGCTTTATTATTTATGTAAAAAGGAAAGACAAATGGTAACTGGAAATAAATTCATTTACTTTCGTAAAAAAAAATTTAATATGACAAAATGATTTACAAGGAATTGTAAGAAAATGAAATTTTTAGCCTGGTAACAAAAATTCCCGTGATGAGAATACTTATAGGGGAATCCTTATTTCATACCGATAATTCTTTTATGAGTGTTTACATACGTTTTACATACTCTATTGCAATAATCAGGAATCTTCCGTTTATAGCAGGGATGTCCAACCCGCGACCCGCGAGCCGCATGCGACCCAATGCAAGTTCCAATGCGGACCAATAAACGAATAAGCAAAACCGATAAATTTTTAAATTTTATTTTTATTTATTCATTTCACTGAATAAACACAAAAAGAAGTTTCACAAAGCCGTAAACCTTTATACATATTTTATTTTTGAGGAAAAGGAAATGTTTTCAAATACTTGAAAATATGTAAATGAGGAAAGCATACTAAATAAAGCTGTAGTTGTGACTCAAAGATTATAGTCCTAAATTCAGGAAAAGGAGAGAAGGCCAAAAGATAAAAAGTAGTGAGAAAGGTTAAACCTTCTGTTATTCAAAGATTGACCCTTAATTTTCCAACCTTTCTCACTTCTTTATCTTTTGTCCTTTCATTTGGGTCTATAATCCTTTGAGTTCCAACTCCAGCTTTATTTATTATTCCCTTTTGCGTTGCAAGATTTGGCTACTTTGCGCCAAATTTAGGTATCCATTTTTTTACTTTGACGTAAAAAATATCATTTGGCGCAATGGCTACTTTTTGGGATACATATCATTTTAAAATATATTAGTCGAATAAAAATGCACTTTAAAAGAATGTTTCGTCGTTTCTTATTAATTAGAAACAAATATTTGTGTTTTTCAAATAAATTTTTTTATCTCCTTTATTATAAATGAATGTATCTATTTCATTGATTTTTTAAAATAACTTTTTTCGTTGTAAAGTTTTTATACTTACTATTATAATCTAGACATGTTATTCCTTAAAAATACAAGTATATTTAAAAATTGGGCCACAAGTAGGCCTATATACAAGATACATGTAGCCGAAAACATTATGACTTCTTCCAATGTGGCCGAGAGAAACAAAAAGATTAGACACACCTGATTTAGAGGATTTCTGGTATTATAGAAGATTAATGAAGAAAAAAATCGTGGTAATAACAAAATATATTTTTTTCTTTCTATTATTCTATCAAATAATTAATCTGTTAATTCACCTTATAAATATTGTGTTCCATCTTAAGTAAAGGATATTTTTTATTGTGGAGATTTTATTCGTTATAATTAAGGGACTACGTAATTGTTTCTTTATTTGAGACTTTTTTAAAAATCCGAAATCTGTTTTTTTGTCTGAATGAAATATTGCTTAATTTAATATTATTTCCATTGCATTCGGTAATATACGGAATGTTGGATTTACAAAAAAAAAGCATAGATAAGAATTTTTTATGTTTTTTGCATGTATGAATTTCGAACACAGATTTTTGGAGGTGACATCATGAATTTCCTCAATGGATGTCACTAACGCTAATGACGTCACTGGTATTATAAAAAATTAATGAAAAAAAGGAGAAAAATTGTGGCAAGAATAAAATATATTTCTTACTTTCTATTATTCTATAATACACTAATGGCCGAGTAGATAAAACAGTGAATAATGGTAGTAATCGCGTGTTGGTATATGATGAACGACTTGCCACGGGATTTTCTGCCATGGAATTATATGATAATAATTAATGGAAAAAATTCAAGGTAATTGTACTACTTAAATTAAGTTATATAAAAAACTTTAATAATTAAATATTTACCTGAGAATCGTTACGAATTTTTCTTATAATTGTTAACGTTTAAATGTTTAAACACGTTTAAAATTTAAAGAACGAATTTAAGATTTTAAATTATAAATCAAAAATTTTAATTTTTTTCGTTAAAAATTTACATTATTGTTTTCTACTATAAATTTCTTTCGTGTTAATTTAATTGAAAATGTTGAAAAAATAGGAAAAATAATAATGAAATGAAAGTAGAACAGGAGAAAAGTCTGAATGTATCTTTGCTCGATTACTCGGTACTTATAATTATTTAATACATAATATTAACCAACAACCTGCAAAAAAAAAATTGATTTATTATTAAATATAAAAATTACTTATTCTTTTAAATCGTTAAAAATTTAAAAATTTACTTGAAAAGTCCCATTTCTTTCCGTATAAAGTTCTGCTTTCCAATTAAGTAATAAATAATGAACTAAAAACCAGTTCTTCGAATGAAAAACTTATTTTCGTGAGAAGTACACATTGATAGACTTAAGCAATATTTCATTCAGACAAAGAAACAGATTTCGGATTTTTAAAAACGTCTCAAATAAAGTAACAATTACGTCGTCCTTAATTATAACGAATAAAAACACCACAGTAAAAAATATCCTTTGCTTAAGATGGAACACAATATTAATAAGGTGAATTAATGGATTAATTAATTGATAGAATAATAAAATGAAATAAATATATTTTGTTATCACCACTATTTTTGCTTTTTTCTTCATTAAGCTTCTATAATACCAGGAATCATCTAAATCAGGTGTGTCTAATCTTTTTGTTTCTCTCGGCCACATTGGAAGAAGTCATGATGTTTTGGGCTACAAGTATCTTGTATATAGGCCTACTTGTGGCCCAATTTTTAAATATACTTATATTTTTAAGGAATAACATGTCTAGATTATAATAGTTAGTATTAAAACTTTACAACGAAAAAGGTTATTTTAAAAAAATCACTTCTGTAGACATTTTCAATTTTTACTTAGGAATAGATAAATTCATTGATTATAGAGGAGATAAAAATAAATTTATTTGAAAAACACAAATACAGGTAGGCCTCCTACAACACGGTATTTTTACAACGCGTTTTCGCTCAAACGCCGTTGGAAAAATGCGGTAATTTTCTTACAACGCGGTACTTTTACAACGCGGTTTACGGTATTTAGAAATGAATTATCGTTCATATAACAGGAAAATCGCAACGGATCACGTGATACGAACCGCAGTTCGGCATACAGAACTAAATGTCCTTGAAAACAGCTGTTTGTCGCTGTTGGCGTGTTATTTATTCCCTTGAAAGTTTCAGGGGAAGACCGGTTTAGACAGATGTGCATCAGTTACCTCAAACACTCAAATATATCACTAAATTTTCCATCATTTATACAGTTTCAATAAGTGGGGGCAGCAAAAATGGTCCAAAATACAGTATAAACTTCTATTGGGTGTATATTTTTTACAACATAGTGAAAGGAAGTTATTTTTTGCGATTTTTACTGTCCACAAAACTGATTGAAAAAATTTTAGCCATAACAATGCCGAATGAAAAGAAAGGACCGTCGTTAAAAAGGAAATTTATAACTCTTCAAAGATAAAAATTTTGGATCGAATTAAAAATCAAGAGCGGATAGCTGATATTAGTAGGCATTTTAATTTAAATGAGTCGACTATTCGGTCGATTAAGCAATCGGAAGAAAAGATTAGAAATTTGGTCGCATCCGGATCATCTATTCTTGCAAAAAATGTTGCTAGTCCGAAAGTACCTATAATGTAAAAGATGGAACAAGCGCTAATATTATGGGCAGTGGCGTAGCGTGGGTGTCAGCTGCCCGGGGCAGAGGAAAATTTCGCCCCCCTTATTTAGGTGTCTCAATTTAAAAGACTAAAACTCAGTTTCGTGACAGATTAAGTAATGAAAAATTTCGTGCTAGTGTTGCTACCTTTTTAAAATCGCTGACCCGGACGGCAGGTGAAGGTAGTTCGAACAGAAGTCCCTGACGGAATGTCATTTTGCAATGCGAAGAATAATGTGCAGTGCATGCTGGTTCTAAATCAGTTATATACAAATAAATCGTAGAAGCAAAAAATAAAAAATAAAATAAAAAAAAGGTGGACAGGTTGCGCAAGATAGCACCGGACGTCGAGTCGATTCTCGGACTGTCCAGATGGTAACACTATTCCGTTCTCATTTCAATCGGTCCGAATCGTAGGTGGACGAAGATATGAAACAAAATGGTTCAAATTCTTACAAGATATTATTATTTATTGTAAAATTTTGCCTCCCCCTAAAAAGTGCCGCCTGGGGCGAGCCGCCCCTGCCGCCCCACTACGCTACGCTACTGATTATGGGTAGAAGATATGAACAAGAAACGGTTGCCTTTAAATAAAACTGCATTTAAACACAAAGCCTTAAAAATATTTGATTATTTAAAACAAATGGGACAGTCGTCAGCTGCAGTAGCGTAGCGTGGGTGTCAGCCGCCCAGGTCGGAGGAAAATTTCGCTGCCCCCCTATTAGGTAACTCAATTTAAAAGACTAAAATTCAGTTTCGTCACAGAATAAGTAATTAACGATTCTGTGTACATTTCAATCGGTCCGAATCGTAGGTGCGACAAAAATATGCAATGAAATGGTTCAAATTTTTACAAGATATTATTATTATTTATTGTGAAATTTTGCGGCTTCCTAAAAGAGCCGCCCCTGCAGCCCTCACTACGCTACGCCACTGGTCAGCTCATGAAACCAGTGTTAATTAAATTAGTGGCTACCAATGGCTGGTTTGAAAATTTCAAAAAACGCCATTCAAACGCCAAGTTTTTATCTTTTTAGAACCGAATCCCAGTTTTTGTATTGAGTTGGTGTCTCCTATACGCGATTTCCCACAACGCGGTATTATCAAGAAACGTATCTACCGCGTTGTAGGAGGCCTACCTGTATTTGTTTTATTTCAGTTTCTAATTAATAAAAAGCGACGAAACACCATTTTAAAGGGCATTTTTATTCGACTAATATATTTAAAAATGATATGTATCCCAGAAAGTAGCCATTGCGCCAAATGATATTTTTTACGTCAAAGTAAAAAAATGGATACCTAAATTTGGCGCAAAGTAGCCAAATCTTGCAACGCAAAAGGGAATAATAAATAAAGCTGGAGTTGGAACTCAAAGGATTATAGACCCAAATGAAAGGACAAAAGATAAAGAAGTGAGAAAGGTTAGAAAATTAAGGGTCAATCTTTGAATAACAGAAGGTTTAACCTTTCTCACTACTTTTTATCTTTTGGCCTTCTCTCCTTTTCCTGAATTTAGGACTATAATCTTTGAGTCACAACTACAGCTTTATTTAGTATGCTTTCCTCATTTACATATTTTCAAGTATTTGAAAACATTTCCTTTTCCTCAAAAATAAAATATGTATAAAGGTTTACGGCTTTGTGAAACTTCTTTTTGTGTTTATTCAGTGAAATGAATAAATAAAAATAAAATTTAAAAATTTATCGGTTTTGCTTATTCGTTTATTGGTCCGCATTGGAACTTGCATTGGGTCGCATGCGGCTCGCGGGTCGCGGGTTGGACATCCCTGCTATAAACGGAAGATTCCTGATTATTGCAATAGAGTATGTAAAACGTATGTAAACACTCATAAAAGAATTATCGGTATGAAATAAGGATTCCCCTATAAGTATTCTCATCACGGGAATTTTTGTTACCAGGCTAAAAATTTCATTCTCTTACAATTCCTTGTAAATCATTTTGTCATATTAAATTTTTTTTTTTTTTTTACAAAAGTAAATGAATTTATTTCCAGTTACCATTTGTCTTTCCTTTTTACATAAATAATAAAGCTTTTAAATAATACTACGTCAATTCGAATTACAACGTGATGTAAAAATTATTACTCTGCAGAGGAAAAATAAAGGAACATATCTCATTACATTTATTATAAAAAAGCTAGAAGAAAACTGGATAGATTTTCTTCTTCTAAATATAAATTCAAGGATAATTCAAACTTTTCGCTTTCTCACTATAAACAAAGCTTCATTTCCTTGATATAATATAAAATATATATTTTTTAATATTTCATTAAATAATATTTCCACGATTTATGTATATAGCTTCTCAGGAAAATTAGATTTATAAGTAGAAAATTTTTCTCTTATGCTGTGAAAGGTTTTTTTATGCTTCATCTTTTAATATGTTGGAAAACAAAGTTTTTTATATTGTCAACGCATAATAGTTTTTTATTATTTGTAATTAAGTAATAGTTTTTTTTTACAAAAAAATTCTATCAATAGACTATTAATTTAACACTAGAATCGTCAAAGAAATAATTTTTGACATAATCTCATGTCAAAAATTCACCTGTTTAATCTCGTAAAAAATTTGTAATTATTTCGGTAGAATTTTCAAATTTTACGAATTTTTCAGATAATTTTGGTTATTGTTTAGATAAAATAAAATCAAGTCTGAAAAACCATTATATTTCGAAATACGGTAATGTAATGTATTTACCTAATAATACAGTAATTTATTATCCAAAAAATACATTTCTGTTTTTAAAGTACAAAAGTTAATTTTATTTAATGAATATTATTGAAAAAAAACGATTATTTCAATTTATGTAAAGTAAATTTTACACACTTGTATTCATTTTGAACTGTACTTGGAGTCACGAAGAATATTTCGTTGTTATTTTATTTTTTTATTTCAATTGCTTTTCAGTAATTAGAAACAAACACATCTGTAATTAAACATTTTATCTTTAACCTTAAAAAAAGTATTCTCGTAAAATTTAAATAAAAACTTATATTTAGTAAAATAATAATTATAAATGCGTCGTTAATCAAGTAAAATAAGAATATAAAAATAATTGTTTAATACAAAATATATTAATTTACGTTAACTGAAGAACGAAATTAACAGATAAACTAGTGAGAACAAAGTCATAGTTTAACTACTGGTATTAAGTCACAATTTGGAACATAACCGATATGAAAAGGTAAAAAAAACAGTCACATTGTAAACAAGTAAAGTCAATCTACCGAGTTCTTTTATGTGTTTAACATATAAATAGAATAGAGGACACTTTGTCATAATACGTTCGAACAGAAGGAATCGGTTGGCAGATCGCCCATCTCTTTCGTTGCCTATTCTATCCGTACACTGCACTCCATTTCTGTCGGTAGAAAATCAATGGTTACTTTTTAAATAAAAAGTAACTTTTTTTTATTGCGAAAGGCATTTGGATTGTATCAATAAAAAAATAATAATGGCAATGATAAAGTCTAGTTATTCCTTGTGACTTGTTTGTCAATTTTGACCTATAGAATCCTCGAAGTCGGAAATAGAAAGATTATACAGGTAGGCCTCCTAGAACGCGGTAGATACGTTCCTTGAAAATACCGCGTTGTGGGAAATCGAGTTATAGGAAACACCAACTCAATACAAAAACTGGAATTCGGTTCTAAAAAGAGAAAAACTTGGCGTTTGAATGGCGTTTTTTGAATTTTTCAAATCAGCCATTGGTAGCCACGAATTTAACATTGGTTACATCAGCTGACCAGTGGCGTAGCTTAATAGGGGCGGCAGGGGGCACTTTTAGGGGGCAAAAAAATTTCACAATAAATAATAATAATATCTTTAAAAAATTGAACCATTTTATTTCATATTTTTGTCGCACCTACGGTTCGGACCGATTGAAATCAGCACAGAATTGTTCATTACCTATTCTATGACAAAACTGAATTTTAGGCTTTTAAATTGAGATACCTAAATAGGGGAACAGCGAAATTTTCCTATGCCCCGGCCGGCTGACAACCACGCTACGCCACTGCAGCTGACAACTGTCCCATTTGTTTTAAATAATCAAATATTTTTAAGGCTTTGTGTTTAAGTGCAGTTTAATTTACAGGCAACCGTTTTTTGTTCATATCTTCTACCCATAATATTAGCGCTTGTTCCATTTTATACATTATAGGTGCTCTCCGACTAGCAACATTTTTCGCAAGAATAGATGATCCGGATGCGACCAAATTTCTAATCTTTTCTCCCGATTGCTTAATCGACCGAATAGTCGACTCATTTAAATTAAAATGCCTACTAATATCAGCTATCCGCTCTTGATTTTTAATTCGATCCAAAATTTCTATCTTTGAAGTGTTATAAATTTTCTTTTTAACGACGGTCCTTTCTTTTCATTCGGCATTGTTATGGCTAAAATTTTTTCAATCAGTTTTGTGAACAGTAAAAATCGCAAAAAAATCTTTCTTCATTATGTTGTTAAAAAATATACTCCCAATAGAAGTTTATACTGTATTTTGGACCATTTTTGCTGTCCCCACTTATTGAAACAGTATAAATGATGGAAAATTTAGTGATATATTTGAGTNAATCGCAAAAAAATCTTTCTTCATTATGTTGTTAAAAAATATACTCCCAATAGAAGTTTATACTGTATTTTGGACCATTTTTGCTGTCCCCACTTATTGAAACAGTATAAATGATGGAAAATTTAGTGATATATTTGAGTGTTTGCGGTAACTGATGCACATCTGTCTAAACCGGTTATCCCCTGAAACTTTCAAGGGAATAAATAACACGCCAACGGCGACAAACAGCTGTTTTCAAGGAGATTTAATTCTGTATGCCGAACTGCGTTTCGTATCACGTGATTTGTTGCGATTTTTCTGTTATGTAAAAGATAATTCGTTTCTAAATACCGTAAACCGCGTTGTAAAGGTACCGCGTTGTAAGAAAATTACCGCATTTTTCCAACCGCGTTTGAGCGAAAACGCGTTGTAAAGGTACCGCGTTGTAGGAGGCCTACCTGTATTTTTACTTGTTTTTTAACTAAAAATTTTTATTTTTAGCGCTTCCATATATACCGATCCCAATGGTTTTTAATAATTGAATTTAATTTTATTTATATTTACAAGTAGTAACAGTTACTACTCAGTCTAAAGGAATTCTGACAAAAAAAATATAATGATTTATCAAGCTGTTCATATACTGTATAAGAGCGTTTGAAAGTTATTTATAGACACATTTGTATTAAATGAATTATTTCCGCCAGAATTTATGCATTCAAATTAAAATGCACTTTACTGAAAAACTCAGAAAATACAGTAGTACCTCAGGATACAAAATTAATCCGTTCTGATACTGAGATCGTATCATGAAAATGTCGTAAGGTGAATCATTTTTCCCCATACATGTAAAACCAAATAACTCGTTCCAATACGAAAAACACACTCAAATTAAAGCTAAGTAGTACATTAAAAAAAACATAACTATAGTAAGGAAAACACTGAAAAATGCGTTTTGTAGTTGTAAATGTATAAATAACCATAACAGAATAATAATGGATACAAAAAATGTTATTTTATTTGCACTTTACCTTTGAGGATAGACAACGATGGAGGTGTAAACTGGTGGCAGAAGAGAGGGAGAAGGGAAATGATACTAAAACTTAACTTACATGGCATAATGTAACAATAGCTTAAAAAGTAACTCAGAAAAGATAAAAAAAATAGTCTTGTTATATATATATATTCTTTTTTTTAATATTTATTCACTGTTTTTTGCTTTTTTTCCTTCACTTTCACCAGCACTTTCACTGGATAGAGGTCGCTTGGTAAAATGACTTAGGCATATGATATTAATTTAAACTGAGCAGCAATACGGCCAGTGTGAACCTTTACGGGATGTTTCTTTTAAATAAAATCAGTCACTTTCTGATAATACCTCAAGATTACCTTTATCGAGCGAGATTCTTCCACAACGAAGCAAGCACGCAAACTGAGACCAATGAACAGAAGTGAATAAAAAATGGCGCTGCGAACTAATGTAACGTCATATGGTGAGTTTTTGTTCGTATCGTGGAGCAAAAATATGTTCGAATTTTATGTCGTATCCTGAAGATATCTTATGCTGCGGCGTTCGTATCCTGGGGTACCACTGTAATTTATTATTATAATAAAAATGAACAATACGAATTTGTGATCAAATAAAGTTCTATTACAAAGAATTAAAAATGTCTTTAATGTTTACGAATTTTTAATTTTTTTAATTTCTCTCCTTTTTTAATACAAGTGTTTTTAATAATTATTCACGCGTGTTGTGTACTTTTAATCAAATTCCTGAAAAACATTCTACTTTTATATATTCATCGATAAACAAGATTCAGCTCAAATAACTTAATAATATCTACTCAGAGATTTTCATTCAGTTATAATTCGCTTGAGTACTGTTCCTGTCGCCTTAATTCATTACTGTAAAGAACAATCGCACTAAAAATAAAGAATTACTTTTAATTTAATTCTGTGTGATAACTGACAAACGTTTGCATGGAATAACTTCACGCTTAATACAATACAGAATTAAACAACTTCTGTTATGGATAACAATAAAAATGAAAAATTAACCAGAAGAATTGAAAGCTCTTATTGAAGCATATGTTCCTATTTGAAATGAAATTGGAAAAGAAAAAATTTACAATTACCAACTGCATTTCATTACAGATTGAGAATTTGTATGTTATAATTCGAGCAATAAATGCAATTTTTCATAAAAATTTGACTATTAGATATATCGATCTTTTCCTAAAGTCTGTTATAATATTCTTTCAATTGATAAAATTGATAACACTTTACCATTATCATATATACAAAAGTAAACTTTGACTATTTGTGAAAACAGTATTTAAAACATCGTATTCCAGTGCAGCTAAAGTAAAAAGTATTGTCGTTAATTTGTTACTAATGTTGTGCTGCTTGCTGCTATTTAACATCTACGCAATTTCACTATACGCGTATGGTGAAGAAGATGATTTATATCGTGAATTACTTATAAATGATATCGTTGAAATAAATATTCCAAATAACGTTTCAAGAGTAATTTATATTTTTTGTACTTGTTTATTTTTATCTTCATATCAATGGCTGTTTATATTGCTTTTCTTTATTTTGCTTTGTAATGAAGTTGAAAATGCATTTAACTGTTTGCACGAGAGAATCGTTGCACCGACAGATCTAAACGAAAAATTACATTCGATATCTTCTATTTACTTTTATAATTTAAAAATAGTAAATTCCATAGTAGATTCGCTAGTTTTATTTCTTTGAACAGTTAATATGGGATGCGGTCTCACTCTAGGTTTTTCTGCGATAAGTATAGAAATTACTGAAAAATCTATCATTAAGTTTGTGTTTTTTCTATTTTATTTATGTTTACAAATATGTCTGAGTTGTTCGCGAATAACAGCTGCAGCCAAAAATATATCCAGTGCTATACTCCAAAGTTACAAAGTTATATACAAAGTTTCTCTATCCTCCAGAGATAAATAAATTCAAAAATAGTGCTTTCGATTCTCAATCATATGTCTACATGATCTACCGGAAATTATAGCTTGGAGAGCATTTCCTTTGAATATTAATGTCATTTTTAATATTATTTGCATTGTAGACGGTTATTCTATATTGCAATATCAAATGAGAAATTTATAGTTTTAAATATTTTTGCTACCCGTCTTATTGCCACTAGCTTTAAATTGTAAAAGTTTCGATAGAGCTTCTTTGTTCTCTACATTTTAAAATAGAAATATAAATGTTTAAATGTAAGTATGTTTCACTCATAAATCACAATTTTGAGTATGAAATGTAATTTAATGTCTTATACGTTCATGATATAATATTATTTTATTTAACTGTAATTTAAATAAAAGTATATTCATTGAAAGCTGCTGTTTAATTTATAGAATTACAGTCGATCCCCCTATAACACGGTAGATACGTTCCGAATTTTATGAATCCGGCTTCTAGGAGTCCAACCAATCACAGCCCGGCACGTATGCAGTTTACGGACTACGGCTGTTTGAAAGGTTTTCTTCCATAAAATTAATCGATTCTAGACTAATTCGACTCAACATTTCTAAAATACGTATATTTTTTTGGGAATAATCCATATAAACTATGATATAAACAGAAAATTGTAGGATTACTTACCGAGTGTGCACCGTTAGACTACGCCGTTGCTTAAGCTTGTTTTCGTCGTGGAGATTGTCATCGAATGGCACTCGCGTGCTTGCTGATAAATTAATATTTTTGCGAAAAATTCACTGAACTTTAGAGACATCATTAGTATAAATAATGTTTGTGGACGTTAAATAATAAATGGTTTTTAGTAGGTCCGCTGCTCGTTTAAACTCAACAGTTTGTGCAATCCTGTCGCGACACGAGTCCGCGATGACTTTTTACCGAATTATAGGAGTTTTTTTTAGCATGTTTGTACGAATACTGTCGCAATTTTTTCGCCGTGATATAGGAATCCGAACTATAGAAACCAGTGTTATAGGGGGTCGACTGTATTTGTCTTATCTGTTTAAAATCGAAATTAAATAAAATTTGTAACGGATAATACTGTATAGTTTAAAATATAGTTTAAAATTTACAAAAAAAATATTATAAATTAATTGTGTATTTATCAATGAAATTCCCATAGCTACTAAATTTATAAGTTTTACATGATTTTATTTAATAATGCTAAAAACACAAAAGAAAAAATAGCTTTAAAATTAGTTGCAAATGTTTAATCAACATCTTAATTAAAGTTCGATGTAATCCTTGAAATTATCATAGAAAGTTGAATAATATTGACTTTTTGTTTGAGAATCTTCAGAAAAAGAATTTTGGACTTGATAAAGTTTACTATAAGTTCGTATGAAGAACTCAAGTAGTATTTACTGCAGGGTTATTTATATTTTTCCGACTGTTATATATAACAGAAGGAAAATATGGTGATCGGCCATACATAAAATATAGAAAAAACCCTCGAATTTTTGCATTTTTCAATATCTCAACGTTCCTGAGTCCAATGATGTAAAAATCTTCGGGGTATAACTCTTTGACGTATAGAAAAGTTTTCACTCTGTTATGTTGCTAAACAGAGCCGTAAAAGTAAAAAGATAAGGCAAATTACCGGAGCTATTTAAAAAATAAGCAAAAAGACGTTGAAACTATCCAACATATATCACATAGTTAATGTTCAAAAGACTTCATATGACTTGCTTAAATAAAAAGTTCTTATAAAAATGCGAGAATAATTGCTTTTGTGTGATAATGAATTACAGTATTTAAATTTTGGCAATATAATTTATAAACTACGTGGAAAGTATAGATTGATGAAAATCGAGACCAGACGTGGAAGGCTTAGAGCAGGATGTCCAGATGAACCAAACTACAGTTTGGTATAGAATTCAGGTTATTTCGATTCTAAATTTTCCTCTGAACGAAGTAAGATAGATGACCGACACGACTCTATTGCTAACAGGAACAGTGACAAGACACAACTAAACGAGTGTAGTGCAGTGACAAGACACAACTAAACGAATTGAGAACATTTTGACCAAAAGTTGCAGCCCAGCATTATGATGATGATGTCATAAATAATCGCTGGTTGAAATTAGTTTGCTTTATTTGGTTATGGCAAAGTTACACGTGAGGGATCTGCTGAGGGGACACGCATTTCAAGAAGACTTTTATGGTAAGCTGGATTTTATTTAAGTGTTACTAACGTGAAGAAACACAGAAAACTTTACGTGGCCTGCCCGTTGTGTTAATTATTAGAGTTTAGTGTTTGGAGGATTTATCCACTCGGCTACTGTAGGACACTTATTAGAATTAAGAAAGTACCATTCAGAAATAAAAACAACGAGTTGTTACATTGGAAAAGTGAAATACTTATAGGCTATTCAAAAGCTTTCTCAGACTTAAACACCTGATTTCACACAGGCAATTGCTATATGCTATCTGCATTTCAGTAATAATATAGCTCGCGTATAGTAAATATAATATAATTATTTAAAAATTATATTTTTTTTATAAGAATTATGTTGAGTTTATGATTTTGTTAACTTTTGGCCAACAGATGGCGCTACGTGTAACTCAGTATGTCGAATGTAGATAAAAATTAATCGATTTATAGAAATGCAATTGATATTTTGAGGTGAGATATACAACATTATCTAAGTTGGAAGTATCTAAACGTAACTGCCGAGTTTTGTAACAATTGGTAGAACGGCCTAAGAATGTATAGCGAACAAACTAACATCGTCATTTATATATATATAGAAAGTGAAGCACATGAAGTGCTTGTCTCAAAAGCAGTTTCAACTGTTATGTCTCCAGTCTCTTAATAAATAAAAATTTCAAGTTGAAGATAGCTTTGCAACACATCACACACTTCTATGGGGAGTTAAGCTTGATAAAAGTAAAGCTTTATTTTCACAACACAGAGGGTAAGTAAACAGCAAGCTGATAGTATTATAAATGTGACAAGAGAAACTGGCAAATTTCTTGCGCTTGTTTCTGCGATTTTTCTTTTCGTTTCGTTATCCAGTATTGAATAAAAACAAATTAAAGCAAAAATAGACCCAATGAAGTAGTTGTTTTCATAATAATATTTAAGTATTAAATATTTAAAATTTCTTATGGTGCGTACTCTCAATACAAATTTTGTAGAAAATGTTGTTTATTATTTTTATACACCGTTTATCTCTTTTTAAATATACAGGAAATGAAATGAAATTTATTTCGGAATTTATTCATAGTAATTAAAGAAATGTGATTACTTATAAGAATAACGTATTATCTGTTTTTTCTTTTTATTCTTAGAAGAAATTGATTTCAATACTTTAAAAGCGACGAATCCTATAAGAATTAAACATATGCATCCATCCAAAGGTACGCAACTGTTTAGTAGGTAGCAGAAACAGCAAAGGAAATTTAGAACACAGCTTCTGATATACGGCATGACTATAAAAGGAAGTTGCGCAAAGCACGTAAAGCACGAAATAAAACAGTTTGTGCTTCTATTTGGATAACAGGGAAAACAGAATCGTTCAGACGTTCGACAGACTGCAAATATAAATCATCGTATTATATCTAAAGTAATATTTTAATTTAAAATGTACGAACGAAACTAACAACACCGGACGAAATCATTCTTAAATTCGAGCAACAGATCGCAATCTCTTCTACAGTTGCAAAATGTTGGAATCACGCAGGACATCCAACAGGGATCTTCAGAGCACAAGCATTTTCGACACAAGTTTTTCATTTTTATTTTTAGACAAGGAAGGAATCCAATTTGTGTCGAGCAGAAATTCACTATTTTCATGACATATTCATTATTATTATTATTTTATTTCTATAAATAATATATTTATTATAATATGTTAACTTACTGTTGTTGTAGAGGCAAATCACAACAAAAATTATGACGACAATCTTGATGGCATCTGGTATGGAAGGAGCTTCTCTGGTGTCTGAGGCATACATACCAGAGAGACTTTCACCTAAATTAAGATATTGAACTTTTACTTTTGGCATAATTTGATGAATGTCTCGTAAACAATAAAATTTCAACAACGATTTCAAAAAATTTAATTATTGTTCAATTATGTAATTTTATTAATTTAATCGAATTATTACGTACTGTACATTTCTCGATTTGTAGCAAATACTTGTTCAGTTTCATCAAGTTTTATTAATTTTACTTTATTATTTTCCAGAAACTTATTTGCTTATTTTACCCTATATTTATATCTACTGTATATGGTTTAATTTTGTTTCGTTTGTTTAATTTTTTCTAAATATTAGATCTTCAAGGTTTATTCTTGTAAGCTCGCGGATTTTTTCGGGCGTTTTAAAATTCTAAATTTTCTGTTAATTGTCTTCGGAAAATACCCGAAGAATTTGAACTATATCGGATTTCACCGTTTGTGTAACAACTAGCTGAGGAAGTTTACATTTGAGTGTGAAGAATGCACCGTCATCGTCAACAAGAGTCGATGACGTGTCAGCTCTCGCACAAAAAGATATAAAAGGGGAGATCACCGGAAGCTGAGGGCGTCCGCACACGGAAGGTATTCTTAGTACTTGTGTTCGTCGATCTCCATGCCAAGGACTGTGATCCCGTCGGAGAAGACATAGAAGACACCACACCCTTCCATACAGACGA
>NW_019384599.1:539174-566750 GCF_000671375.1 Centruroides sculpturatus | reverse complement strand
GTGAAAGGTTTTTTTATGCTTCATCTTTTAATATGTTGGAAAACAAAGTTTTTTATATTGTCAACGCATAATAGTTTTTTATTATTTGTAATTAAGTAATAGTTTTTTTTTACAAAAAAATTCTATCAATAGACTATTAATTTAACACTAGAATCGTCAAAGAAATAATTTTTGACATAATCTCATGTCAAAAATTCACCTGTTTAATCTCGTAAAAAATTTGTAATTATTTCGGTAGAATTTTCAAATTTTACGAATTTTTCAGATAATTTTGGTTATTGTTTAGATAAAATAAAATCAAGTCTGAAAAACCATTATATTTCGAAATACGGTAATGTAATGTATTTACCTAATAATACAGTAATTTATTATCCAAAAAATACATTTCTGTTTTTAAAGTACAAAAGTTAATTTTATTTAATGAATATTATTGAAAAAAAACGATTATTTCAATTTATGTAAAGTAAATTTTACACACTTGTATTCATTTTGAACTGTACTTGGAGTCACGAAGAATATTTCGTTGTTATTTTATTTTTTTATTTCAATTGCTTTTCAGTAATTAGAAACAAACACATCTGTAATTAAACATTTTATCTTTAACCTTAAAAAAAGTATTCTCGTAAAATTTAAATAAAAACTTATATTTAGTAAAATAATAATTATAAATGCGTCGTTAATCAAGTAAAATAAGAATATAAAAATAATTGTTTAATACAAAATATATTAATTTACGTTAACTGAAGAACGAAATTAACAGATAAACTAGTGAGAACAAAGTCATAGTTTAACTACTGGTATTAAGTCACAATTTGGAACATAACCGATATGAAAAGGTAAAAAAAACAGTCACATTGTAAACAAGTAAAGTCAATCTACCGAGTTCTTTTATGTGTTTAACATATAAATAGAATAGAGGACACTTTGTCATAATACGTTCGAACAGAAGGAATCGGTTGGCAGATCGCCCATCTCTTTCGTTGCCTATTCTATCCGTACACTGCACTCCATTTCTGTCGGTAGAAAATCAATGGTTACTTTTTATTTAAAAAGTAACTTTTTTTATTGCGAAAAGCATTTGGATTGTATCAATAAAAAAATAATAATGGCAATGATAAAGTCTAGTTATTCCTTGTCACTTGCTTGTCAGTTTTTACCTATAGAATTCTCGAAGTCGAAAATAAAACTAGTATATTTTTACTTGTTTTTTTAACTAAAAATTTTAATTTTTAGTGCTTCAATATATACCGATCCCATTGGTTTTTAATAATTGAATTTAATTTTATTTATATTTACAAGTAGTAACAGTTACTACTCAGTTCAAAGGAATTCTGCCAAAAAAATATAATAATTTATCAAGTGTTCATATACTGTATAAGAGCGTTTGAATGTTATTTATCGACACATTTGTATTAAATGAATTATTTCCGCCAGAATTTATGCATTCAAATTAAAATGCACTTTACTGAAAAACTCAGAAAATACAGTAGTACCTCAGGATACAAAATTAATCTGTTCTGATACTGAGATCGTATCATGAAAACGTCGTAAGGTGAATTATTTTTCCCCATACGACTACATGTAAAACCAAATAATTCGTTCCAAAACGAAAAACACACTCAAATTAAAGCTAAGTAGTACATTAAAAAAAACATAACTATAGTAAGGAAAACACTGAAAAATGCGTTTTGTAGTTGTAAATGTATAAATAACCATAACAGAATAATAATGGATACAAAAAATGTTATTTTATTTGCACTTTACCTTTGAGGATAGACAACGATGGAGGTGTAAACTGGTGGCAGAAGAGAGGGAGAAGGGAAATGATACTAAAACTTAACTTACATTGAATAATGTAACAATAGCTTAAAAAGTAACTCAGAAAAGATTTTTAAAAAAATAGTCTTGTTGTAAATATATATATATATATTTTTTTTTAATTTTTTTCATTGTTTTTTACTTTTTTTGCCTCACTTCCACCAGCACTTTCACTGGATAGAGGTCGCTTGGTAAAATGACTTAGGTAAATGTTATTAATTTAAACTGAGCAGCAATAAGCAGCAAACTCTCTCTCGGGGCGTTTCCCTCCAGTCCCGCGTGTCCACTCGAGATAAGCTCAATGTAATTATGTTAGTTATGTTATCGTCTAAATAAATCCTTGTTTTGTTGTTAATTGGTGTCTTTACTTCGAGTATCGCTCACACTTTACCGACGACCTCTCTCACTTTTTCCATTCGACCTGACAAAAAGAATCCCGACTATACGGGATAGAAAAACCCGTAAACAAGCCATCCACTAACCAGTGGGCAGTTCTCAGCGAACTGTTGCCTATCAAAAAGAGGTACGACTTCGTCTTACCTCAGGCTACCCACAATATGTTCATCGATAGACAAGCTTAAGCTCGAATAACTTAATAATATCTACTCAGAGATTTTCATTCAATTATAATTCGCTTGAGTACTGTTCCTGTCGCCTTAATTCATTACTGTAAAGAACAATCGCACTAAAAATAAAGAATTACTTTTAATTTAATTCTGTGTGATAACTGACAAACGTTTGCATGGAATAACTTCACGCTTAATACAATACAGAATTAAACAACTTCTGTTATGGATAACAATAAAAATGAAAAATTAACCAGAAGAATTGAAAGCTCTTATTGAAGCATATGTTCCTATTTGAAATGAAATTGGAAAAGAAAAAATTTACAATTACCAACTGCATTTCATTACTGATTGAGGATTTGTATGTTATAATTCGAGCAATAAATGTATTTTTTCATAAAAATTTGACTATTAGATATACCGATCTTTTCCTAAAATCTGTTATAATATTCTTTCAATTGATAAAATTGATAACACTTTTCCATTATCATATAAACAAAAGTAAACTTTGGCTACTTGTGAAAACAGTATTTAAAACATCGTATTCAAGTGCAGCTAAAGTAAAAAGTATTGTCGTTAATTTTTACTAATATGGTGCTGCTTGCTGCTATTCAACATCTACGCAATTTCACTATACGCGTATGGTGAAGAAGATGATTTATATCGTGAATTATTTATAAATGATATCGTTGAAATAAATATTCCAAATAACGTTTCAAGAGTAATTTCATATTTTTTATACTTGTTAATTTCTATCTTCATATCAATGGCTTGTTCATATTGCTTTTCTTCATTTTGCTTTGTAATGAAGTTGAAAATGCATTTAACTGTTTGCACGAGAGAATCGTTGCACCGACAGATCTAAACGAAAAATTACATTCGATATCTTCTATTTACTTTTATAATTTAAAAATAGTAAATTCCATAGTAGATTCGCTAGTTTTATTTCTTTGAACAGTTAATATGGGATGCGGTCTCACTCTAGGTTTTTCTGCGATAAGTATAGAAATTACTGAAAAATCTATCATTAAGTTTGTGTTTTTTCTATTTTATTTATGTTTACAAATATGTCTGAGTTGTTCGCGAATAACAGCTGCAGCCAAAAATATATCCAGTGCTATACTCCAAAGTTACAAAGTTATATACAAAGTTTCTCTATCCTCCAGAGATAAATAAATTCAAAAATAGTGCTTTCGATTCTCAATCATATGTCTACATGATCTACCGGAAATTATAGCTTGGAGAGCATTTCCTTTGAATATTAATGTCATTTTTAATATTATTTGCATTGTAGACGGTTATTCTATATTGCAATATCAAATGAGAAATTTATAGATTTAAATATTTTTGCTACTCGTCTTATTGCCACTAGCTTTAAATTGTAAAAGTTTCGATCAAGCTTCTTTGTTCTCTACATTTTAAAATAGAAATATAAATGTTTAAATGTAAGTATGTTTCACTCATAAATTACAATTTTGAGTATGAAATGTAATTTAATGTCTTATACGTTCATGATATAATATTATTTTATTTAACTGTAATTTAAATAAAAGTATATTCATTGAAAGCTGCTGTTTAATTTATAGAATTACAGTCGATCCCCCTATAACACGGTAGATACGTTCCGAATTTTATGAATCCGGCTTCTAGGAGTCCAACCAATCACAGCCCGGCACGTATGCAGTTTACGGACTACGGCTGTTTGAAAGGTTTTCTTCCATAAAATTAATCGATTCTAGACTAATTCGACTCAACATTTCTAAAATACGTATATTTTTTTGGGAATAATCCATATAAACTATGATATAAACAGAAAATTGTAGGATTACTTACCGAGTGTGCACCGTTAGACTACGCCGTTGCTTAAGCTTGTTTTCGTCGTGGAGATTGTCATCGAATGGCACTCGCGTGCTTGCTGATAAATTAATATTTTTGCGAAAAATTCACTGAACTTTAGAGACATCATTAGTATAAATAATGTTTGTGGACGTTAAATAATAAATGGTTTTTAGTAGGTCCGCTGCTCGTTTAAACTCAACAGTTTGTGCAATCCTGTCGCGACACGAGTCCGCGATGACTTTTTACCGAATTATAGGAGTTTTTTTTAGCATGTTTGTACGAATACTGTCGCAATTTTTTCGCCGTGATATAGGAATCCGAACTATAGAAACCAGTGTTATAGGGGGTCGACTGTATTTGTCTTATCTGTTTAAAATCGAAATTAAATAAAATTTGTAACGGATAATACTGTATAGTTTAAAATATAGTTTAAAATTTACAAAAAAAATATTATAAATTAATTGTGTATTTATCAATGAAATTCCCATAGCTACTAAATTTATAAGTTTTACATGATTTTATTTAATAATGCTAAAAACACAAAAGAAAAAATAGCTTTAAAATTAGTTGCAAATGTTTAATCAACATCTTAATTAAAGTTCGATGTAATCCTTGAAATTATCATAGAAAGTTGAATAATATTGACTTTTTGTTTGAGAATCTTCAGAAAAAGAATTTTGGACTTGATAAAGTTTACTATAAGTTCGTATGAAGAACTCAAGTAGTATTTACTGCAGGGTTATTTATATTTTTCCGACTGTTATATATAACAGAAGGAAAATATGGTGATCGGCCATACATAAAATATAGAAAAAACCCTCGAATTTTTGCATTTTTCAATATCTCAACGTTCCTGAGTCCAATGATGTAAAAATCTTCGGGGTATAACTCTTTGACGTATAGAAAAGTTTTCACTCTGTTATGTTGCTAAACAGAGCCGTAAAAGTAAAAAGATAAGGCAAATTACCGGAGCTATTTAAAAAATAAGCAAAAAGACGTTGAAACTATCCAACATATATCACATAGTTAATGTTCAAAAGACTTCATATGACTTGCTTAAATAAAAAGTTCTTATAAAAATGCGAGAATAATTGCTTTTGTGTGATAATGAATTACAGTATTTAAATTTTGGCAATATAATTTATAAACTACGTGGAAAGTATAGATTGATGAAAATCGAGACCAGACGTGGAAGGCTTAGAGCAGGATGTCCAGATGAACCAAACTACAGTTTGGTATAGAATTCAGGTTATTTCGATTCTAAATTTTCCTCTGAACGAAGTAAGATAGATGACCGACACGACTCTATTGCTAACAGGAACAGTGACAAGACACAACTAAACGAGTGTAGTGCAGTGACAAGACACAACTAAACGAATTGAGAACATTTTGACCAAAAGTTGCAGCCCAGCATTATGATGATGATGTCATAAATAATCGCTGGTTGAAATTAGTTTGCTTTATTTGGTTATGGCAAAGTTACACGTGAGGGATCTGCTGAGGGGACACGCATTTCAAGAAGACTTTTATGGTAAGCTGGATTTTATTTAAGTGTTACTAACGTGAAGAAACACAGAAAACTTTACGTGGCCTGCCCGTTGTGTTAATTATTAGAGTTTAGTGTTTGGAGGATTTATCCACTCGGCTACTGTAGGACACTTATTAGAATTAAGAAAGTACCATTCAGAAATAAAAACAACGAGTTGTTACATTGGAAAAGTGAAATACTTATAGGCTATTCAAAAGCTTTCTCAGACTTAAACACCTGATTTCACACAGGCAATTGCTATATGCTATCTGCATTTCAGTAATAATATAGCTCGCGTATAGTAAATATAATATAATTATTTAAAAATTATATTTTTTTTATAAGAATTATGTTGAGTTTATGATTTTGTTAACTTTTGGCCAACAGATGGCGCTACGTGTAACTCAGTATGTTGAATGTAGATAAAAATTAATCGATTTATAGAAATGCAATTGATATTTTGAGGTGAGATATACAACATTATCTAAGTTGGAAGTATCTAAACGTAACTGCCGAGTTTTGTAACAATTGGTAGAACGGCCTAAGAATGTATAGCGAACAAACTAACATTTATATATATATAGAAACATTTATATATATATAGAACAAACTAACTAAGTCATTTATATATATATAGAAAGTGAAGCACATGAAGTGCTTGTCTCAAAAGCAGTTTCAACTGTTATGTCTCCAGTCTCTTAATAAATAAAAATTTCAAGTTGAAGATAGCTTTGCAACACATCACACACTTCTATGGGGAGTTAAGCTTGATAAAAGTAAAGCTTTATTTTCACAACACAGAGGGTAAGTAAACAGCAAGCTGATAGTATTATAAATGTGACAAGAGAAACTGGCAAATTTCTTGCGCTTGTTTCTGCGATTTTTCTTTTCGTTTCGTTATCCAGTATTGAATAAAAACAAATTAAAGCAAAAATAGACCCAATGAAGTAGTTGTTTTCATAATAATATTTAAGTATTAAATATTTAAAATTTCTTATGGTGCGTACTCTCAATACAAATTTTGTAGAAAATGTTGTTTATTATTTTTATACACCGTATATCTCTTTTTAAATATACAGGAAATGAAATGAAATTTATTTCGGAATTTATTCATAGTAATTAAAGAAATGTGATTACTTATAAGAATAACGTATTATCTGTTTTTTCTTTTTATTCTTAGAAGAAATTGATTTCAATACTTTAAAAGCGACGAATCCTATAAGAATTAAACATATGCATCCATCCAAAGGTACGCAACTGTTTAGTAGGTAGCAGAAACAGCAAAGGAAATTTAGAACACAGCTTCTGATATACGGCATGACTATAAAAGGAAGTTGCGCAAAGCACGTAAAGCACGAAATAAAACAGTTTGTGCTTCTATTTGGATAACAGGGAAAACAGAATCGTTCAGACGTTCGACAGACTGCAAATATAAATCATCGTATTATATCTAAAGTAATATTTTAATTTAAAATGTACGAACGAAACTAACAACACCGGACGAAATCATTCTTAAATTCGAGCAACAGATCGCAATCTCTTCTACAGTTGCAAAATGTTGGAATCACGCAGGACATCCAACAGGGATCTTCAGAGCACAAGCATTTTCGACACAAGTTTTTCATTTTTATTTTTAGACAAGGAAGGAATCCAATTTGTGTCGAGCAGAAATTCACTATTTTCATGACATATTCATTATTATTATTATTTTATTTCTATAAATAATATATTTATTATAATATGTTAACTTACTGTTGTTGTAGAGGCAAATCACAACAAAAATTATGACGACAATCTTGATGGCATCTGGTAT
The DNA here is from genome assembly GCF_000671375.1 of Centruroides sculpturatus. Lineage (NCBI taxonomy): Eukaryota > Metazoa > Arthropoda > Arachnida > Scorpiones > Buthidae > Centruroides > Centruroides sculpturatus. The sequence continues at coordinate 559,186 of NW_019384599.1, read as the reverse complement.
GGAAGGAGCTTCTCTGGTGTCTGAGGCATACATACCAGAGAGACTTTCACCTAAATTAAGATATTGAACTTTTACTTTTGGCATAATTTGATGAATGTCTCGTAAACAATAAAATTTCAACAACGATTTCAAAAAATTTAATTATTGTTCAATTATGTAATTTTATTAATTTAATCGAATTATTACGTACTGTACATTTCTCGATTTGTAGCAAATACTTGTTCAGTTTCATCAAGTTTTATTAATTTTACTTTATTATTTTCCAGAAACTTATTTGCTTATTTTACCCTATATTTATATCTACTGTATATGGTTTAATTTTGTTTCGTTTGTTTAATTTTTTCTAAATATTAGATCTTCAAGGTTTATTCTTGTAAGCTCGCGGATTTTTTCGGGCGTTTTAAAATTCTAAATTTTCTGTTAATTGTCTTCGGAAAATACCCGAAGAATTTGAACTATATCGGATTTCACCGTTTGTGTAACAACTAGCTGAGGAAGTTTACATTTGAGTGTGAAGAATGCACCGTCATCGTCAACAAGAGTCGATGACGTGTCAGCTCTCTCACGAAAAGATATACTGTAAAAGGGGAGATCACCGGAAGCTCGGGGCGTCCGCACACGGAAGGTATTCTTAGTACTTGTGTTCGTCGATCTCCATGCCAAGGACTGTGATCCTGTCGGAGAAGACATAGAAGACACCACATCCTTCCATACAGACGACGTTCGCAAACTCTCCCTTCCACCTAGAGGTATTTTGGGGTTGGATTTTATAAAAGCGCTCTCTCTCTGAACTAGAACTTAGGGAAGCGACATAGCTAAGAACGTAATCGCCAATTTCTGTAAATACTTTAATATAATCGCATTTAGCTTTAGTATTTTTGTAACTTAGTTTTGTTAATTAATAAATGCTTGTTATTCTGTTGACCTGTCTCCTGTCAATTAAGGACGCCTGCCGACTTTCCGACGCACTCCCCACTCGATTTGCCCTCTTAGCCATTTAACAGACCCCGAGATCGGGTTTTACGAGCCTGTGCAGAGTAAGTGATCAATTGGGACTTAACCAGTGACCCACTGCATATCTCACATTCTAATAGTTGTATGTTTAACAATACAAAAGCCTTAAACTTAGTGTTTGACAAGTTCTAAATACGTAAGAAACAATGTGAACTTAAGGAAAAAAAATTTTCCGTTGACTTAACATGGGAATGATATTTGACACCGACATGTCCAGTTCTATGTCTAATGTTAAAATTCGGCTTTCGTTAGGACACACTTAGTTGTTTTCCAACACACAATCACTACGAAAGAATCATTCACTTCTGCCACTGAAAAATAATTTCAACATATTAATAACATAATAAATTTACAGATAATTGTGTTGCATACCTATCCAAATAGTAATCAAAATGAGGCAGCTACAGTTATTCCGGTTGACATTACACTGGCCACACCATTCCACCGTTTGCTTCTAATGCAACTATTAGTCATGTTGCTCAGCACGCTGAAGCATGACTAATAGCATGACTGACAGCATTTATAAGCGTTACTATAACACCACGTTTATAGTAACGCTTATAAATGGTATTATCTCTTGAAATTCTACGTTTATCATCGATCTAGACGAATGATGATAAACTTAGTGTCGATATATTTTAAATTAATGTGCTTTCTTATAATTGATTCTTTTTTCTCGTGTTCTTATCGTCTAATGGATATTTTAAACATTCAAAACATAACTTCAACGTGACTAATCAATTATGAATGGCTTCACTAAATTTTATTACAGAAGAAATTGTACTAATAAACGGAAAAATGATTATTTTATCTGATTGAGTCATTATTGAACTTCGATGATTTCAAAATATTTTCTCATACGGATAGTATTATCTCATGGTATTATATTACGGTATGCTTTATAATACAGATTATACAGTAGATGAGCACTGCACAACTAGAAAGAGTCCCTTTACTACTTCATTTCGCCGTCTTTTCTCTTTTTTCGGTTTTCCTGTAAGCAATTGCACATTTAGAAGTATGAAACTCCTTAGCCCGCAATACGCAGGCTCCCTTAATGGGAAAAGTGCACTACTATCTAGAACCCGTCAATAGAAGCTTACTACCATTCTGTTCATGCAAAAATATATTAAATCCATTATAGTCATACACGTTAATATTGAAAATCTGAATAATTGAAATTGTAAATTATTAATACAGTAACTTAGTATGAACACTAAACATACGTTTTTTTTCATATATCTCTAATTTACATTTGTTTAACATAGTTAATGTTGTATCTGTATACGCTCTCTTAATCCTATCCTACCACCGGATAAACATACCTTTAAATATGGTAAGTTAGGACGCAATCGAAATTTCCTCCTAACTGGGGTCAGGAATCTTCATACAAGAAGGGAAATAGAGAGGAGATAGTTAAGGATTACCCTAAACTCTGATTCTACTGTACTATTTTAGATGCGATTTTTTACGTTTATGCGGAAAATCTATTTTATTTTTAGACCCATTTAAAATTTCTCTAATTACTCTCCTAATAGGAAGACCTAATTCTTGCACCCGGTAAAAACAGGTAAGATCGGCTATAATCTAATAATCTTAATATTCGCCATTTTACTTTTAAGCCTGAGCAACGCCAAGCTCATCTTCTAGTTTCTTAATAAACTACTGTGTTTGTTTTAATTTATGGTATTGTCGCCAGAAGATTTTTTTTTTCAAACTACTTTACAATTTTTACATAAAGAAAGCCTCCAATAAAAATTCGTGTATGTCACTAAAGTTTTATGTATTTTTGATTGTCGATGGGGGCTGAAACGACAGAGAAGAAAGACAAAATTTTATTTGTATTATTCAAAATATTTTTACTATTTTAATTACAGTCAGCCAATTGTAAAATTGTATTCTTGTATACTTTATTATTGTTTTTACTTGTATATACATATTCAACCATTTCAAATACGACATAATTATTTTTAATATTTTCTAATAAGCTTTTATTTATTTCAAAGATTCCATAAACTCATTTAAAAATGTTTCATTAATTGTAAATACATTTCTAAATTATCATAGAAAATGCGTTAAACATAATTTGTGTTAATAAACGAATGAACGTTTTCCTCATTAACTGTATAAAATTTATGAAAATCTCGCATAAAACAACATTAAAAGGCCGATGTAATATTTAATACTTTAAGCGTAATGAAATATAATTGTAAACGTGAAATATGTCGCATGACAAAACTCAATATTTTAAGTAAAATGAAATATAATCTTACTTTCTGTAACAAATCCTCGATTATGAGTGTTGCATCCATCGACAGTAGCGTACGATTCGGATACACCAACTCCATATTTTGAGCAACTGTAAAAGCATTTTTATATTAATCATTGATATTTTATTGGGAATAAATTCAAAATTATAATCGCTTACTGTTTATCATGTCGATAATGGATAATGAATTGATGTCGACCTTCATTTTTTTCCAGTTAAATGTCCAATGGGGTGCTTCCGATTAACATTTCGTATAATACGGTGGCAAATGTCCAACAAATTGCAGTAAGCATCTAAAAATAACATATTGATTACACGAGTGTGAAACAAATGATGTGATTGAATTCGAATAGAACTCCTTACCATAAGGCTTTTCCTCAAGAATTTCTGGACAAAGATAGAACAGTAAAATTTTTTGGGATTACGATCAAACTGACAGAAAAAAAATTAATCAATAAGAATTTAATATTCAATAAAAATTAAAATATTGTATTATACACTACTGTGCAGAGACCAAAATCGATTAACTGTGCTCCTTTCTTGCTATCAAGCATGATGTTATAAGAGCTTATGTTTTTATGAATTACTCCTCTCTAAGATACAAAGAAATTTATTGAAGGAAAGATGAATAAACAGATTTAGAAAGTCACTTTTATTATGAATAAACATAATAGCTGAAGCAGCTCGCGAAGCATTCAATTTGGCTTGGGTTTCTAGAAAGCGTCCATTATTTTATAAAAAATTAGTCAAGTTCCGTCGGTCCACGTAGTCGGAGACAAAAAACAAACTAAAACGGAGAATTATTACTTCACAGAACCATAAAATATTACTAATAATTTAAACGTAAAGTGTAATATTCACAAAAACATTTACGTTCTAATAAATGAATTACTATAGATAATGCTTTTTCTTCGTCAACGTAAATTTCTACTTATGTACTTTGGGTAAATAATGATATCATTATCTAATTTATTAGTTAAATCACATTAAGCATAATACCGATCATTATAATTAATATGCCTATTTTTTTGCAATAATTTTAATGAAAGAGAAATGTATGATTAAAACAATAATAATAATTTTTTCTAAAGAATTCTTCAAAAAGCTTATTAATTAAACTAGAAATGAAATTTCAGATATTTACGTCTACTAATTATATTAGCATTTATAATTTTATNTATTTATACGAGACAACTTCGATTCTGCAATTAGATAAATATCGGATTTTTACAGAAAATCTGAGTAAAAAATCATTCGTTTTATTCTTGAAATTATTGGTATGTAACATCGAACTGAAAAATGGACATTTAGTAGATAAGAAATACGAAATTATTTATTAATGCGAATTAACAGAGGAATTTATACAATACTAGAAAGGAAAAAATTTACGTTTTTTTTATTGTCAATATTTTTCTCGTTTATTTCTCATTACTCTTGCACAATAAACATGAATATTCTAAACCAGTGTTTTTCAACCTTCTTGAATACGCGACCCCTTTACAAGTTAAAAAATTCTGGCGACCCCCAGGGCCATATTAAAACTATATCACTGATTTTAAAAAGTAAGTATTTAATTTTCTTTCTGTTGAGACCTAAATATCGATCGAAAAACCAATTGTACTATAAATTTTACAGTACAACTGGTTTTTCAGGTTTATTTTAGTGTAAAATAAACAGGCAAAGCCTTATCACTAAAATTGCAGTGTTTTTTTTATTGTAGTGTAGGTCCTACAAACACTTGTCTTTTTCTTTTACCCGCGACCCCCGTGTAAGGCTTTGCGACCCACCTGGGGGTCCCGACTCACAGGTTGAAAAACACTGTTCTAAACTAAATTCCTGTTACATTAGAGCCAATTCGCAAAATATATAGCATACATTAAGATCTACTTAAATGTCTGTATCTATGATTAACAGTTTTTTTCATTTTCTAACATACATAAATATGATTGCAGTTAGGGTGTCTCAAACGGCATCCCAAGAGCCCGGTTGTTTTTTTAACTTGGGAAATCCCGCAAATTTCTTAAAAGTTCACTTTTTTCTTATTTAGTGTTCAGATTGAGAAAATTTTGCAAATAGAAAGTATAATTAAGTCATAAACTGTCAGAATACATTTGTATTTATTAATTTTAAACCTACTTATTAATTTTTTAATTTTTCTTCGTTATGTCATGTAACAAATGGTCAATAATCAATTCGTAGCTTATTTGCGGCAGGATTCTGAAAACTCTTTACTTGTCAGAACCTGTAATATATGGAATAATTGTGATTATGCTCTCTTAATTTTTAACCATGCCCTGTAGCTTCGATAACTGTGTAACGCCAGGTTGTGCAAAATGGACAAGAATACAAACGAGTACGAAGTCTGCGAGTATGAAGATTTTTTCATAAACCTGATTATTTTATTTGTGGCAGGCCAAACGAATTGCCGAATTATTGGGCCATAAGCTTGATGTCGCGATTAAAGCAGCCGAGGTAGACAAATCAAGAATACTAGAGAGAAAAAGAAGTACTATGCTCTCGAAAACAGACTCGAAATCTTCCAGCATACAGATGGAAATTAACATATAACATCTGTCTTCTCTTAAATGCATCAAAGACGATTCCACTAACATCAATTTAATCGGAAAAGGCATTCTCGGTAGCAGGACTTTTCAGTAATAAAATAAGAATCAGATTGACTGATCGGAGTATTGATCATCTTTTCTTTTTAAAATCTTATTACAAAAACTTACAATAGTATTTTGTATTATGTTTTCTTTAAAAAACGAAAATTATCTTTTAAGTTAGAAGTTTCATGTAAGTTCATTTTTTTTTAATTTTCAACTCAATTCAAAGCATTTTGTTTTTGTTGTTGCCAGTTTCCAGCAAATTTTAATTAAATTTTCTATTTGTGAAAATTTCTACGTAATGCAAAGGTAATTTTTAATATAGCCTACATCTTATACAGCATTACTAATATGTTGCAGAACGTATTAAATTAATTTAAAAAATGAAAAATAATTATATCATTCGATTTCGTGATATTCTGTATATCTTAAAAATAATTAATTCTGTCCCGGGATTTCTCGGGATTCCGGGAAACAGTTCACTTTTATCCCGGAATCCCGGGACAAGAAAAAGATCGGGAAATGAAAAACCTTGGTCAAGTTCTAACCGTCCATGCAGTCAGAAACGAAACAGAAACTAAAACGGAGAATTATTACTCCATAGAACCATAAAATATTATTAATAATTTAAACGTAAAGTGTAATATTCACAAAAACATTTACGTTCTAATAAATGAATTACTATGGATAATGCTTTTTCTTTGTCAACGTAAATTTCTACTTATATACTTTGGATAAATAATGATATCATTATCTAATTTATTAGTTAAATCACATTAAGCATAATACCGATCATTATAATTAATATGCCTATTTTTTTGCAATAATTTTAATGAAAGAGAAATGTATGATTAAAACAATAATAATAATTGTTTCTGAAGAATTCTTCAAAAAGCTTTTTTTTTTTTAAACTAGAAATGAAATTTCAGATATTTAAGTCTACTAATTATATTAGCATTTATAATTTTATTATAAAACTCATTCCTACCCTAAAAGTTAAGCTTTTTGACATTTTATAAAAGTTAAAAGTATAAAAACTTTTTTGATAAAATATCATAATAGAAGGCGCCACGAAAATTTTAAATATTGCTGGGAAAGATGAGCAACTCGTTGCTGGTTTATTTCTTCATGCGTATTGTTTTATAAAAACTTCATCAACGTTATTATCCTACATTTAAGTACTTTGCAAAGTTTATGTTTATTATATCTATTAAATCCAAAATATAAGCAATATGAAAATAATTTAATATCTTATATAACTTCAAAATCTGTACACTTGATACGCGATGACAAATTAGTTATAACTTATTAATGAAGGATGTCTTGGGGGCTTTTTACAACAGTGTTATGGCAGGAAATATTTTATATATTTTAACAACACAGAATTTTCTATCTTTACACATGTTGTTCATATGTTACTAGTATCTAAAATTAGTGCTGAAGAGTTATTTATTATTTAAACAATCATTTAAATTTTGAAAGAAATTGGTTTTATGGTTATTTCTATAATCAGTGACAACAATGCTTTAAATTTAAATGCTGTTTCATTTTTTCTTCTTTCTCTACAATATCGCTTGTTTATCTTCAACCAGCCGGTACTTTATGACCTTTCTTTGTTTTTTTTTTTAGATACTGTATATATCGTAAAATTTATCAGAAATAATCCGTTAAAATGTAGCGTTTTTTCTTCCAATGATAATTTTTCTGAAGGTAAAAAATATCGTGTATTCATCAGTGCACCCTTCACAGCTCTGAAACATGCATCAGAACTGTAGTGATGCGCTAATTATAGATTTGATTTGAGTTTAAAATCATTTAATCGTTTCATTATAGAAAGACAAAAAGTAGCCCTAGAATTGAAAATTTTATACATATTTATTTCTGAAGACTTGCAAAAACTAGGAAACGACATATTTCTCATTATAAATAAACAGCACTTGGTTTGAAATTGTCAATGTCAAGACAATATACATAGGAATTCGTCTGAAAAATGTATACAAACAGCCAATGACAATAGTGTACAATGTAAGAGACGTATATCTTTTTTAAGCTCGACATATGGCAAAACATGTATCTCTCTAGACAGTAAACAGTGTACCAGTGGCACATTTTCTAAAGAGATAAGCTCCACTACATATAACATATAAACTTTTAGAATTTTNTAAAAAATTAGTCAAGTTCCGTCGGTCCACGTAGTCGGAGACAAAAAACAAACTAAAACGGAGAATTATTACTTCACAGAACCATAAAATATTACTAATAATTTAAACGTAAAGTGTAATATTCACAAAAACATTTACGTTCTAATAAATGAATTACTATAGATAATGCTTTTTCTTCGTCAACGTAAATTTCTACTTATGTACTTTGGGTAAATAATGATATCATTATCTAATTTATTAGTTAAATCACATTAAGCATAATACCGATTATTATAATTAATATGCCTACTTCTTTGCAATAATTTTAATGAAAGAAAAAGGTATGATTAAAACAATAATAATAATTTTTTCTAAAGAATTCTTCAAAAAGCTTATTAATTAAACTAGAAATGAAATTTCAGATATTTACGTCTACTAATTATATTAGCATTTATAATTTTATTATAAAACTCATCCCTACCCTCAAAATTAAGCTTTTTGGCATTTTATAAAAGTTAAAAATATAAAAAGTTTTTAAAATAAAATATCATAATAGAAGGCTCCACGAAAATTTTAAATGTTGCTGGGAAAGATGTGCAACTCGTTGCTGGTTTATTCCTTCATGCGTATCGTTTTATAAAAACTTCATCAACGTTATTATCCTACATTCTAGTACTTTGCAAAGGTTATGTTTATTATATCTATTAAATCCAAAATATAAACAGTATGAAAATAATTTCTTATCTTATATAACTTCAAACTCTTTACACTTGATACGAGATGACAAATTAGTTATAACTTATTAATGATGGATGTCATGGGGCTTTTTACAACAGTGTTATGGCAGGAAATATTTTATATATTTTAACAACACAGAATTTTCTATCTTTACACATGTTGTACATATGTTACTAGTATCTAAAATTAGTGCTGAAGAGTTATTTATTAAAGAGGTTGAGGCCGACGTATTCATCGCGAAAACGTGTACGTCGGACGTTCAGCGCCGCTTTCCTGTACGCCTAGAAGTTTGACAACGGTGTTTGGATAGTCAGTGGAATCATGCTGGACATTCCAAACACCATTGTCGAGCTTCTATGCTTACAGCAAGGCGGCGCTGAACGTCCGACATACACGTTTTCGCGTTGAAAACGTCGGCCGCAACCTCTCTATTATTTAAACAATCATTTAAATTTTGAAAGAAATTACTTTTATGGTTATTGCTATAATCAGCGACAACAATGCTTTAAATTTAAATGCTGTTTCATTTTTCACTTCTTTATCTACAATATCGCTTGTCTATCCTCAACGATCCGATATTTTATGATTTTTTTTTCTTTTCTTTTAGATACTGTACATATCGTAAAATTTATCAGAAATAATCCGTTAAACAATAAAGTACCACTTCAGAATCTTTATTTTCCCGAATGCAGCCTTTTTTCTTCCAATGATAATTTTTCTGAAGGTGAAAAATATTATATATTGGTCAATGAACCCTTCACAGCTCTGAAACATGCATCAGAACTGTAGTGAAGCACTAATTAAATATGGATTTGATTTGAGTTTAAAATCATTTAATCGTTCCATTATAGAAACACTAAATGTGGCTCTAGCAAACTGAAAATTTTATACAGGTTTTTTTCTAAATAGTTGCGAAAATTAGGAAAAGACATTTCTCATTATGAATCAACAGGAAACTTTGTTGACATCATATTGTGTAAACACTTTGTTTGAAATTGCCAATGTCAAGACATTATACATAGGAATTCGTCTGAAAAATGTATACGAAGAGTTATGGACAATAGTATACAATATGAAAGACGTATCTTTTTTAAGCTCGATATATGGCAAAACATCAATCTCTCTAAACAGTGTACAGTGTACCAGTGGCACATTTTCTAAAGAAATAAGCTCTACTGCATACAACATATAAACTTTTAGAATTTTCGCGATATTGTATTGAACAGTTAAACTTCTCGTATTTTCTTCCAGGAAAAATACAAAGTGGTGTAACGGAAGATAGATTCCGTCATTACCGGAAATTATCTGGTTTACCGTGTCATATAGCAAGACGAATCAGAAGGAAAATTAATATGCAGGTTTCACTGCCTGTTATATTACATTCAAAACAATTAGGAAAATTTTTATTACATTAATGTCTACTTAGGACTTACTATACTGGTGTTCTGTTTCTGCAAAAGGAGGAAGTCTTATTCAGAAAAAACATTCTGAATTTTAAAAAATATCATAATTTTTATATCGCGAATAAAGTTAAATTAAAAGTACAACATTTAAATCTTAAATTAAGCTAACTATTTTTATTAAAAATTCTGTCCTATAATATTTTTAATTCAATTCGCATAAAATTAAAAAGTTTTCACGAAAGTAATCTTCTCTCGATAACATCACACGTCATCCAGATGACCGGCTTTTGTGGTGTTGATTCAACTCTGCACTTTATCATGTCTTCACAGATATTTTTAAATAAATAAAAAGACAGTCATTTCCAAAAAATTTTGTTAAAACTTTGGTTGATCACCTTTCATTTCCGTTAAAATTTGAAGATAAACTTCAGCGACCGGACCTTCCTTTTTAGGCTACACGGTCGCCTATAAAACAGTCCTTTAAAACACAGAAATAATCCAATTTAAGCATTAAAACTTGTAAAAAAAGGTTGGAATTGGTGATCTTTCGACGTTAAAGAAGAAGAATGAAAACCCAAAGACGTCGAAAGATCACCAATTCCAACTCTTTCTTTACAAGTTTTAATGCTTAAATTGGATTATTTCTGTGTTTTAAAGGACTGTTTTATAGGCGACCGTGTAGCCTAAAAAGGAAAGTCCGGTCGCTGAAGTTTATCTTCAAATTTTAACGGAAATGAAAGGTGATCAACCAAAGTTTTAACAAAATTTTTTGGAAATGACTGTCTTTTTATTTATTTAAAAATTTTTACATCCAGCGAAATTTTAAAAATAAAGATATTTTCAACTTAAGAGATTTCTAAATGCTAAAATTTATTATCGCACAATTTTATTTAGGACATTATTCTTGAATTAGAAACCATTCGAATCGAAGGATTAGCCATTTTATCAGATAATGTTGTAATTTGTTTTTCATTTTTTAATTTATACACCTTGGAAAATCGTTAGTTTCTAAAGTAATTTGTTGTGTAAAACTAGATTAAAATATTTTTATTTTCGTTATAATAAATTCGAATTTTAACATACAAAAATTATATCACTTTTATCGCTATAAATATTCTTTATTATTTATTTCTTATCATTATTAATAATATTTAATACTTTATATATAATATAAAATATTGACTAAAAAACACTGACCACGCCAGAAGTGTAATTCCTATTTTAGTTTAATCACCCGTTATTTACCGGTCATCTAAATATGGCTTTTAATTTCCTGTACCTGAGAAAATCTGCTTCCTTTTAAATACGATATTCGTTCTTATCAACCTTTTATTTATACGAGACAACTTCGATTCTGCAATTAGATAAATATCGGATTTTTACAGAAAATCTGAGTAAAAAATCATTCGTTTTATTCTTGAAATTATTGGTATGTAACATCGAACTGAAAAATGGACATTTAGTAGATAAGAAATACGAAATTATTTATTAATGCGAATTAACAGAGGAATTTATACAATACTAGAAAGGAAAAAATTTACGTTTTTTTTATTGTCAATATTTTTCTCGTTTATTTCTCATTACTCTTGCACAATAAACATGAATATTCTAAACCAGTGTTTTTCAACCTTCTTGAATACGCGACCCCTTTACAAGTTAAAAAATTCTGGCGACCCCCAGGGCCATATTAAAACTATATCACTGATTTTAAAAAGTAAGTATTTAATTTTCTTTCTGTTGAGACCTAAATATCGATCGAAAAACCAATTGTACTATAAATTTTACAGTACAACTGGTTTTTCAGGTTTATTTTAGTGTAAAATAAACAGGCAAAGCCTTATCACTAAAATTGCAGTGTTTTTTTATTGTAGTGTAGGTCCTACAAACACTTGTCTTTTTCTTTTACCCGCGACCCCCGTGTAAGGCTTTGCGACCCACCTGGGGGTCCCGACTCACAGGTTGAAAAACACTGTTCTAAACTAAATTCCTGTTACATTAGAGCCAATTCGCAAAATATATAGCATACATTAAGATCTACTTAAATGTCTGTATCTATGATTAACAGTTTTTTTCATTTTCTAACATACATAAATATGATTGCAGTTAGGGTGTCTCAAACGGCATCCCAAGAGCCCGGTTGTTTTTTTAACTTGGGAAATCCCGCAAATTTCTTAAAAGTTCACTTTTTTCTTATTTAGTGTTCAGATTGAGAAAATTTTGCAAATAGAAAGTATAATTAAGTCATAAACTGTCAGAATACATTTGTATTTATTAATTTTAAACCTACTTATTAATTTTTTAATTTTTCTTCGTTATGTCATGTAACAAATGGTCAATAATCAATTCGTAGCTTATTTGCGGCAGGATTCTGAAAACTCTTTACTTGTCAGAACCTGTAATATATGGAATAATTGTGATTATGCTCTCTTAATTTTTAACCATGCCCTGTAGCTTCGATAACTGTGTAACGCCAGGTTGTGCAAAATGGACAAGAATACAAACGAGTACGAAGTCTGCGAGTATGAAGATTTTTTCATAAACCTGATTATTTTATTTGTGGCAGGCCAAACGAATTGCCGAATTATTGGGCCATAAGCTTGATGTCGCGATTAAAGCAGCCGAGGTAGACAAATCAAGAATACTAGAGAGAAAAAGAAGTACTATGCTCTCGAAAACAGACTCGAAATCTTCCAGCATACAGATGGAAATTAACATATAACATCTGTCTTCTCTTAAATGCATCAAAGACGATTCCACTAACATCAATTTAATCGGAAAAGGCATTCTCGGTAGCAGGACTTTTCAGTAATAAAATAAGAATCAGATTGACTGATCGGAGTATTGATCATCTTTTCTTTTTAAAATCTTATTACAAAAACTTACAATAGTATTTTGTATTATGTTTTCTTTAAAAAACGAAAATTATCTTTTAAGTTAGAAGTTTCATGTAAGTTCATTTTTTTTTAATTTTCAACTCAATTCAAAGCATTTTGTTTTTGTTGTTGCCAGTTTCCAGCAAATTTTAATTAAATTTTCTATTTGTGAAAATTTATACGTAATGCAAAGGTAATTTTTAATATAGCCTACATCTTATACAGCATTACTAATATGTTGCAGAACGTATTAAATTAATTTAAAAAATGAAAAATAATTATATCATTCGATTTCGTGATATTCTGTATATCTTAAAAATAATTAATTCTGTCCCGGGATTTCTCGGGATTCCGGGAAACAGTTCACTTTTATCCCGGAATCCCGGGACAAGAAAAAGATCGGGAAATGAAAAACCTTGGTCAAGTTCTAACCGTCCATGCAGTCAGAAACGAAACAGAAACTAAAACGGAGAATTATTACTCCATAGAACCATAAAATATTATTAATAATTTAAACGTAAAGTGTAATATTCACAAAAACATTTACGTTCTAATAAATGAATTACTATGGATAATGCTTTTTCTTTGTCAACGTAAATTTCTACTTATATACTTTGGATAAATAATGATATCATTATCTAATTTATTAGTTAAATCACATTAAGCATAATACCGATTATTATAATTAATATGCCTACTTCTTTGCAATAATTTTAATGAAAGAAAAAGGTATGATTAAAACAATAATAATAATTGTTTCTGAAGAATTCTTCAAAAAGCTTTTTTTTTTTTAAACTAGAAATGAAATTTCAGATATTTAAGTCTACTAATTATATTAGCATTTATAATTTTATTATAAAACTCATTCCTACCCTAAAAGTTAAGCTTTTTGACATTTTATAAAAGTTAAAAGTATAAAAACTTTTTTGATAAAATATCATAATAGAAGGCGCCACGAAAATTTTAAATATTGCTGGGAAAGATGAGCAACTCGTTGCTGGTTTATTTCTTCATGCGTATTGTTTTATAAAAACTTCATCAACGTTATTATCCTACATTTAAGTACTTTGCAAAGTTTATGTTTATTATATCTATTAAATCCAAAATATAAGCAATATGAAAATAATTTAATATCTTATATAACTTCAAAATCTGTACACTTGATACGCGATGACAAATTAGTTATAACTTATTAATGAAGGATGTCTTGGGGGCTTTTTACAACAGTGTTATGGCAGGAAATATTTTATATATTTTAACAACACAGAATTTTCTATCTTTACACATGTTGTACATATGTTACCAGTATTTACAATTACTGCTAAAGAGTTATTTATTATTTAAACAATCATTTAAATTTTGAAAGAAATTGGTTTTATGGTTATTTCTATAATCAGTGACAAAAATGCTATAAATTTAAATGCTGTTTCATTTTTTCTTCTTTCTCTACAATATCGCTTGTTTATCTTCAACCAGCCGGTACTTTATGACCTTTCTTTGTTTTTTTTTAGATACTGTATATATCGTAAAATTTATCAGAAATAATCCGTTAAAATGTAGCGTTTTTTCTTCCAATGATAATTTTTCTGAAGGTAAAAAATATCGTGTATTCATCAGTGCACCCTTCACAGCTCTGAAACATGCATCAGAACTGTAGTGATGCGCTAATTATAGATTTGATTTGAGTTTAAAATCATTTAATCGTTTCATTATAGAAAGACAAAAAGTAGCCCTAGAATTGAAAATTTTATACATATTTATTTCTGAAGACTTGCAAAAACTAGGAAACGACATATTTCTCATTATAAATAAACAGCACTTGGTTTGAAATTGTCAATGTCAAGACAATATACATAGGAATTCGTCTGAAAAATGTATACAAACAGCCAATGACAATAGTGTACAATGTAAGAGACGTATATCTTTTTTAAGCTCGACATATGGCAAAACATGTATCTCTCTAGACAGTAAACAGTGTACCAGTGGCACATTTTCTAAAGAGATAAGCTCCACTACATATAACATATAAACTTTTAGAATTTTCGCGATATTGTATTGAACAGTTAAACTTCTCGCATTTTCTTCCAGGAAGTGACTGTCAAGGAAGATAGATTCAGTCATTACCGGAAATTATCTGGTTTACCGTGTTATAGCATTACGAATCAGAAGGAAAATTAATATGCAGGTTTCTCTGCCTCTTATGTTACATTCAAAACAATTAGGAAAACTTTTATTATATTAATGTATAAATAAACTTATTATACTATACTGTTCTGTTTCTGGAAAACGAGGAAGTCTTATTCAGAAAAAATATTCTGAATTTTAAAAAATAGTCATACTTTTTATATAGTGAATAAAGTTAAATTAAAAGTTCAACGTATAAACCTTAAATTAAGCTAACTATTTCCATTAAAAATTCTGTCCTATAATATTTTTAATTCAATTCGCATAAAATTAAAAAGTTTTCACGAAAGTAATCTTCTCTCGATAACATCACAAGTTATCCAGATGACCGGGTTTCGCGGCGTTGATTCAACTCTGCACTTTATCATGTTTTAACAGATATTTTTACTTAAGACATTTCTAAATGCTAAAATTTATTATCGCACGATTTTATTTAGGACATTATTCTTGAATTAGAAACCATTCGAATCGAAGGATTAGCCATTTTATCAGATAATGTTGTAATTTGTTTTTCATTTTTTTATTTATATACCTTGGAAAATCGTTAGTTTTTGTAGTAATTTCTTCAGTAAAACTAGATTAAAATATCTTTATTTTCATTATAATATCACAAGTCATCCAGATGACCAGCTTTCATGGTGTTGATTCAACTCTGCACTTTATCATGTCTTAACAGATATCAACTTAAGACATTTCTAAATGCTAAAATTTATTATCGCACAATTTTATTTAGGACATTATTCTTGAATTAGAAACCATTCGAATCGAACGATTAGCCATTTTATCAGATAATGTTGTAATTTGTTTTTCATTTTTTAATTTATACACCTTGGAAAATCTTTAGTTTCTAAAGTAATTTGTTGTGTAAAACTAGATTAAAATATTTTTATTTTCGTTATAATANTGAATATTTTTTATTATTTATTTATTATCATTAATAATATTTAATACTTTATAAATAGTATAAAATATTGACTAAAAAGCACAGACCACGCCATACATGTAAATGCTATTTTAGTTTATCACCCGTTATTTACCGGATCATCTAAATATGGCTTTTAATTTCCTGTACCTGAGAAAATCTGCTTCCTTTTAAATACAATATTCATTCTTAGCAACCTTTTATTTATACGAGGGAACTTCGATTCTGCAATTAGATAAATATCGGATTTTTACAGAAAATCTGAGTAAAAAATCATTCGTTTTATTCTTGAAATTATTGGTATGTAACATCGAACCGAAAAATGGACATTTAGTAGATAAGAAATACGAAATTATTTATTAATGCGAATTAACAGAGGAATTTATACAATACTAGAAAGGTAAAAATTTACGTTTTTTTTTATTTTCAATATTTTTCTCGTTTATTTCTCATAACTCTTGCACAATAAACATGAATATACTCTAAACTAAGTTCCTGTTACATTAGAGCCAATTCGAAAAATATAGGCCTATAGCATGCATCCAGATCTATTTCAATGTCTGTTGCTATGATTAACAGTTTTTACATTTTCTAACATACATAAATATAATTGCAGTTAGGGTTTCTCAAACGGCATCCTGGGATTCCGGTCGTTTTTTTAACTTGGGAAATCCCGAAAATTTCTTAAAACTTTACATTTTTCTTATTTAGTGTTGAGAATGAGGAAATTTTGCAAATAGAAAGTATAATTAAATCATAATCTGTCAGAATACGTGTGTATTCATTAATTTTAAACCTACTTATTGCTTTTTTTTAATTTTTCTTCGTTACGACACGTCACAAATGGTCAATAATCAATTCGTAGCTTATTTGGGGCAGGACTCTGAAAATTCTTTACTTGTCAGAACGAGTAATATCTGGAATAATTGTGTTGTTGTTGTTGTATGCAGTTTCCAGCAAACTTTAATAAAATTTTTCTATTTGTTAAAATTTCTACGTAATTCAAATTTAATTTTTAATATATAACTTATACGACATTCTTAATATGGTTTTGAATTTTACAGAACATATTAAATTACTTTAAAAAACAAAAATATAATTATATCGTTTGATTTCACGACATTTTGTATATCTTAAAAATAATTAATTTTGTCCCGGGAAACAGTTCACTTTTATACCTGAATCTCGGGACAAGCAGAAGACCGGGAAATAAGAAACCCTAATTGCAGTCTTACTAAAATCCACTCTTCTGTAGAAAATAGCTTTAAATCTATTATCAGAAGCGAAATTTACAATCACTTAAGGATGTTTCATGCTTGTCTTCCGTTTATATAATCATTTTTTCTGTAAGATATAATATTTTTGTCGCCGTTAGAACATTGTGTCTAGCCATAAACTATTTCCTGAAAATTTGATTGACCTCTTGTGTGACTGGACTAACTGGTATATTATTTCTCACATTCATAGAATAGCACGATATCCAAAATGACACGTTCGTTGAAACCTTACTGTTTGTATTCAAAGATGAATGCATTAAGGTACTTGTACTTTATTAGGAAAGTTACAGTTTTCACATCGTTTCGTAAGGCTGGATTTGGAAGAATAGCAATTTATAAAATATGCGGCACACTCGCACTTCGTACTGGTGTGTAGGAAGTGGCTCAAAGATCAGGTACAGGCGTTTGATGACAAGAAAGCATAATGTGGTCTCAGAAAAGTTTCGTGAAATACCCTTATATCAGAGCTTGCAGAGCACAAATTTAAAAAGTGGCTAGTCTTATTCTACAATGCATGCTGCAACATTAGTAGCTCAAAAAAGATTTTACTTCAACTTATAATACTCGGAAAGCACACCGATATCTTAAACCAGTGTTTTTCAACCGGGCGGCACCTTAGGGTGCCACGGCGCCACGATTGGGGTGTCGCAAAGTTTAGAGCCTTTAGGCATTTTCTTGAAAATTTACTTAAGTGTAGTTCTAGATAACTGATTGTCAGTTCTATTTTGCTACGAGATATCTAGTAAGCAAAGAAACTATGACTAATCGCAAGTTAATGTAATGTTCTACGCTACGTGTACGCACGACTTGTCACGAGTTCGCTTAAACCACATTGCTTGGCCTTCATGTTCCCAGTCTTAGTACCAGGCCACTTACCAGAGAAGAACGACGGGGACACTTGTGTTTTGTATATGCTTTAAAAAGCGTTGCATTGTACTTTGAAAAGCGTGTGGTTTCAATTACAAAGTAGGTGCATATTACAGTATTTTCATAGTATTCAAAAGCAATGATGACAAATAAACAATTTTTTATCATTTTTTTAATTTAAATTTTTTAACTTGATATGAAAAAGATAAAAAATAATGAAATATTTATTTTATATATGCATCAAAATAGTATAAAAAAATGTAACAAAAATTGTTTATCAATAAAATGATAATATAAAATGATGATATATTTGATATTAAAACTATATTTAAAAAACAATAGCAAGACTATTATTTTACATGTAGGTATTGTCGATAAAATTCAATGGACTTAAATTTTGATTTTGAACACGTAGAAATACTTTTGTGTTGCGCATAATATTCGCAAAAAATTCATCTGGCGCATTAGTCCTCCCCCTTTATTCAGATTCCAGATCCGCCGCTGGTCAAGGGTGTCATGATTTGTTATTTTTCAATTAGGTGTGCCACTTAATGAAAAAGGTTCAAAAACACTGTCTTAAACTGTACTTAATTGGTTCAGATTTCAAGTTCTAAATTCAAATTTAAATTCAAGTTCTAAAAAATTTGAAGCAATTTTCGAAAAAAAATCTTGTGAACATATTTCATAGAATTAACATCAAATGCGAGTTTTCAGAAAGCCAAATCTGTTAAACGCAGTTTTATCAATACAGTGTAAAATAAAAATGGAATTTTTTTCTATACCAATTTCAATTAAATTCGTGTAAAACAGATTAATAGCATAATATATTTAAATTTGCATCTTCTAAAAAAAACTTTAATTTAATTAATTCTAAAATAATTTTTGAATTTTATAGCACAACTTTACAAGATGAAGAAAAAATCAAAGTTTTCGTGCTTCAGTGAAAGTCTATGCAAGTGTTTAGGAAAACTTGGAAGAAACATTGCCCAACATTCGCATTATTACATTGTTATCTCTTCCATTGCCTGCGCTTTACTGTGTATTGGATTCTTTAATATGAAGTATATTTATGATGTCAATTATTTGTTATGTGCTGACAGAGGAAATATTTTTGAAATTCGACAATTCATAGACAAAACATTTCCAATGAACACTTCGGAATTTTACGATTTACAAAGATTAACTCATCGTCCAGTCACACCTATGATCTACATAAAACACAAAAAAGATAAAAACATGTTACAGAAAAATATTTTACTCGAAGTTCAAATGTTAAGCGAAATAGCAAATAACGTAACAGTGCATGTTGATAAAAGACAAATTGGTTACAACGATGTATGTGGACGGGTCTATGAAAAATGTTTCGAAAATCCTATTTCTACTTTGTTAAATCATGCGGATGATGTAGTTTCCAAGAGACTGATATTCAAGTATCCCATAGATATGGATCCTTTAACGTTTTCATATAAGATAATGTTATTGAATTTAGGAGGTGTGATCGTTGGCGAAAACGACTATATACAAGAAGTATACGCCCTGCGTTTACTTTATCCATTGGACTATAGTAACACAAGTAAAACAGAGTGGACTAAAGCTTGGAGTAAAGCTCTTCACAGAAGAATAAAAGAAAGCAATTTCAAGTATATTGACACTTTTCTCGAGCCATTCGCTTCGAATGATGATAATCTTATATTAGATATGCAGGAGATAATACCATT